>NC_135855.1:15136385-15191385 GCF_031162955.1 Sander vitreus | reverse complement strand
AACAGCAGGAAACCTGTTACCTCACCACACTGATGATCGGACAACATCTTGAGCTAGTGTTGTGTACGGGTTTGAGAATGCGTTTTTGTGAACAGTAAGATGTGTCCCAGAGGGGAGCTGATGGATGGGAAGAGTGGTAGACCACTTGGCCAAACTTGAAAGCCCTCTTTCTTGGACCCTGGTGGTTCCGTTTGTCACAGCTCAGAACACTCTGTTTGGATGTACAGTATGAGCGCGTCCCTGTGTGAATGAGTGCATGTTAGGGTTGGGACAGTTACCCAGGGTTTCCCGCAGCACTTTGCAGCTTAGGCGGGGCGCCTAAAACGTGAATTATACTAGACGCATCCAAGGTGGTGCGTGCCATCGTGACGTCAAAATGATGTAATATCCTGCCGGTGCGCCCGATTTATGGCGCGCGAGCAGAGGTCGTGCACGGCTCTTTATTTTTGGCGCGCGACAAAGCGGAAACGGGAGGCCTGAACGAGTTCGCAGACAACCGGATGCCAGGACTCTCACAGTGACTGCAAGTCTCTCTTGTAAACTTACTGGGTTAAGAGGAGTTATTTTATGGTGAATGAAAGGCTTGATCCGACGAAGTAGGTCATCGAATCAAATCGAAGCATTGACGGCAATGCTGCAGCCAGTTCTACCATTGTTTACTTTTTTCTTCTTCTTCTAGTCCGTAGAAAGAGCAACGTCTGTAGCCTTTGCTCATTAGCGCTACCTCTGTTCAAGAGAAGACTGCATGGGATCGCCGTATAAATAGTCACGGCGATCCCATGACGTCACATTTGTACGCGCCAGCTGGGCTCTTATACGTCTAGTGTATAAGAGCCTTAAACAAGACACGCCTGCCGCCTTAACTACGTCGTCAGAAACAGAAACGCTTAATGTCAGATAACGTCCATAATAATTGGGCTTTGGGTTCTGATAGTTGACAGTTTTCAGTGGTTATGAGGAGCAATATGAGAGAGAAATTTGGTGATCATTGATTATTGTTTAGGTACACAAGACTTATAAAGCCCATGAGAACCGTGCAGAGTCAACCCACAACCGCTCCGCCGCCATGCTGAAAATGTGAAGCAGAAACGCTAGAACAGGCCCCAAAGTTATGTTAGTGTTGCTATTATTTAGTACAGTTGACCATATTGTGTTTCACGTTTTCTCCTGTTTATTCAGTGCTGGTAACAGGGTAGCCAAAGCGCGTGCTGGTTTGTATAATATAGCTGTCACACAGTTAATCAGCAGTAGGATAGAGTTAGTCGGTCAGATGTATTGTAGTTGTGAGCAGCACCTTTCTTCAGAGTGTGCGTAAATGAGAAGAGTAAGTATACCTGCTGCATTACTCATGATATTGTATTTATTTGTTAAACCAGCTGTTATTTCTTTATTTAATGTGGATGAGAGTTAGGAGTGGGTTCGCCACACAATGCGACCATTGTGCTAATTATATCCACGTTCGTACATGTTAGTTTATCGCCTTCAGCTCACCCGACTCAGTACGCCGGGTCAAAAAATGTTTATTTTATTTAATTGTACTTTGTTTCTCCAAAGCGACTTACAACTGCTATGTATGTAAGAGGTCACACACCTCTGCGCAACTGTGGGTAAGTGTATTGCTCAAGGACACATGGGTTGATGCATCGCAGTCAGAATTGAACCCAGATCTCCCACACCAAAGGCATGTGTCATATCCACTGCGCCATTACCACATATGTAGTAGATTTAACTTATTCACTGCAGTAGTAAGATAACATGAATTGCAAGCCTTAAAGTGTCCGTTGCTGTATGAAACTATCTTACAACACAAGAGACTTTAGGAGAAGGAAAAAAAAAACATTTTGGAGAACATTTTAGGAACCATAATGGTTAGCAGAGTGGGCTATCCATTGAAAATTCCCATCTGGATCTCATCACAGGGAGGCAGGGAGGCAGAGAGTGGCTTGCTCTTACTGCGGTGACTGAACTCACCACACACACACACACACACACACACACACACACACACACACACACACACACACACACACACACACACACACACACACACACACAATGACTCATCCTCGACAGGAAAGGGAAGTGGTGTGTAGCATAAATGTACCTAAAATGAATTGTTGCATCCTAAAACAGTTTTAAAATCAAGCTAACCATGCATGAACATTTCTCTGTCGGCCATTGATAGACAGTGTGGCTGCCATTGGATACAGCACACATATAACATGTAACTGGCACACAAGTTCTTCATTCATAATTACGTAATTAAAATTGATTAAAAATAAATTCTGCTTACAGTTTCAATTCATGCTAACAATTATTGTATTAAAGTGCTCATATTATGCTTTTTGGCTTTTCCCCTTTCCTTTATTGTGTTATATATCTTTTTTGTGCACGTTATAGGTTTACAAAGTGAAAAAGCCCAAAGTCCACCCCAAAGGGACTTACCATCTCCAACAGAAAACACTGTTCACAAACTGCTCCAAACAGCTCTATTGTAGTCCAGCCTTTACTTCCGTGAAGAACGTGCATCACTTTGTAACACGTTATAATGCTCGCCTAGCTGCTAGCATGGCACGCCCTCATACTCTGCTTCTGACTGGCTAGCAGTACTTACTGCGCATGTGCGACTCCCAACAAAGATGGAACAGAAGTGCGATGCCTCACTCTGTAGCTAAGACAGAGAGCTCAACACACAGGGTGAAAAGAGGAGCTGCAGCAATGTGCAACAAAAAGATGGTGTTTTCTGAAAATTAAACCACATAAACCTATTCTGGTACAACCTCTAAATACAATTATGAACCTGAAAATGAGTATAATATGAGCACTTTAAGTGTGAAGACCGCTAAAGTCAGCAGCTAAGGGAAAAGATAGAAAAGTGAGATATCCTTTTTTTCTTCATCTTCTGGGCAAGTTGTGAGCTTTCTTGCCCCTACGTTTCTCTCTCACCATATCCTACAACCTCCTTTTCTTTTTGCCTCTGGCAAAATTACACTTATCTTAATCCTTTCTAAAGATTTGTGGAATATATCAATTAAGGCAAAGATTTACAACCTTGGAAACACACTTTAATCCCTACAGCTCACAACCATGAGATCCAATGGCTATTTATTGACCACCTGTTATGCTGGGTCAACACGAAGCATATAAACAAAGTCACATATTTTAATGAAAGACTATATTTGTATGGCGAAAAAAAAAAAACTCTCATAAAAATTGTACGCAGTTTTGTTTACCAGTCCATAGCATTTGAAAACTACATTATAGCCACAACATGCATGCCTCCTTACATGTACATGTACAATACATACAGAAAGTGGCTAAAAATAGATTCCACTGTGCATTCCTCTGTGGTCTTTAACAGAAACATTTGAACTCCAACGGTGGGGGTTGCAGCCACAGAGAGGAATAGCTGTAAAAGCAAACATATATCAGGGAGAAATTAGAGAAGAGAGAACAAGACAGGTGAAAAACACTGACTCTGTTTGCTCTTTACCCAGCCACTTGACTTCCAACAGCATACTCTGCTCTCCTTTGTTTAAAGAATGCCCTTACTGAGAGATAAGAAGGAAGATAGTGAAGAAGACAGTACACAAGGCTTCCAAAGTGGGCAGAAGTCCTTGCTATATGTAAGAGGCAGTGAAATAGACTTCAGAAAGAAGAGGAGAGATGCTCCCCTCCTCAACCATAGTACATCCCAGACAGAAATATAATTGTATGGATCATCAAAGGGTTCCTTCCCACTCACTTCCTGCTTGCTATAATTAGACCTCTGCTCTCTCTGGCAGCCACTACCAACTTTAGGAACCGTCTCTGCCTTGAGCCGGCACAGACACTGGTCTGGTGTCAGATTCATTGCTTCCCTAGAGGATGCGGAAGTTGTTTGAGAAGGGAGCTCTGATGTAGCATCTCGTGCCTCGGGCAGCATTTATCTGGAGTGTGGGACTAGCTAGTGGATGGGAACCTGGGGGACTCCATATCAGCTCTGGCTAGCAATCATTAGGAAGGTAGGAGAGC
Organism: Sander vitreus; assembly: GCF_031162955.1. Lineage (NCBI taxonomy): Eukaryota > Metazoa > Chordata > Actinopteri > Perciformes > Percidae > Sander > Sander vitreus. The sequence goes on along the minus strand of NC_135855.1, from coordinate 15,187,371 downwards.
TGATGTGTGTGAAGTGGAAAAGCGCACGCACACACGCACGCACGCACACACACACACACACACACACACACACACACACACATATAATATCCTAAACAGTACAGATGGCCCGATACCATTTTTTGCTTCCCGATACCGATTCTGATACCCTGAACTTGCGTATCGCCCGATACCGAGTACCAATCCGATACCAGTGTGTCATATATTTTATTACGTTTTAATAACTGTATACTACTATCCCTGTATGGATGTGATATGATTTCTATCTTTGTTGTCGGTCTGGCTCAAGTTAAACTCTTTGTGAAAAATGAACAAACAACAAACGATGAATGCCACAGAACTTTCTTTTATTATCCAGTTTGACAGTCAGTTATAACGGAAAAAGAACATAAATAAACTACTTTAACGTAGATTTTCTTTAGGGCTTTATTACGTGGTAACGGATCGGGGCATAAACTCCAGCACTTCCCGATACCGATACCAGCGTTTTATCAGAGCTGATACCGATACTGGTATCGGTATCGGAATCTCTCTACTAAACAGGGCATAACAGCCCAACAGTTTGGAGAAACAACTGGGTGACCTGCAGCAGAGTAAATTCCCATGTATATTGTGTGACTCTGCACGTGTGTATGTATGTGCGTGTACGCATGCATGAACTCATGTGTGACAAAGAGAGGTGGAGTTGAGGCTTTTCTATAGAGCAAAAGCAAACAGTCCATAAAGAGGCCCTGCCACTCTCCTATTTCAATGTAAATGAGTCTGACTCTGTTAGGGGGTTAAAGAACTCTCTAGGGCCCTGGCGACTACCACCGCTGGGGTCACACATGCACATACATGCACACACACACACACACACAAGCAAGCAGAAACACACAAACGCACAGACACAAACTCACAAATGTACACACACACACACACACGCACAAATGTACACATACACATTCTGAGGCGAGAGGCCCAGATAAAGAGCTCAGAGAGCCTGTCAGAGTGTCAGCTCCCATTAGGCCAAAGGCTGTTGTGTGTGTGTGCAGGCAGGCGTACTGCTTTTTACATTTCATTCAGCATACACACTCTTTTTCTCACACACACATCCCCCCAGAGCCGTCCCGCCTGGCTGACATGCTGTTTCAGACAAGACACACAAAAGACAACGGAACCCCCCTGAAAAGACAGACATCTCCTACATTTCCTACAACACACAGCGGATAAACAAGAGAGGAAACAAAACAAGCTCTAAATGATTTTAGATGAGCAGAGGTTGTGCTGAAAAATGTGGAAGCTTTCAAGGATTCCCTTCATGATTAACCTCTCAAGTAAACCTCAACAGCAGTGATGCATTTTAAGTTTCCAGCTCCAAACATCAGAGTGCAGTATTTATTTGTCATGGCAATGTAAACTGTGATGTCATGCATTATTATACAGTAACTGAGCAGGGAGCAGAGACTAAACCACATCTTAGCGAGGGAGGCGGAGGCAGAACGAGCAGAAAGACTCAGAGAGGCTGCGTAACCTCGGTGACCTGCACAATTAGTGCTGCACTCCATTGGCTGCCTGTGGCCAGCAAGTTGTGTAGAGCAGGATGGGGCTGTTAGGACACAAACAGAGAGGACAGGAGGGCTGATCCTCCCACAGAGCCTTCAGAAGCACATTACAACCTGAGAAGGAGTATGATAACAACCGTAAGTGGAAGAAAGATAAAGAAAAAGAGTGAGCGCTAGGAGGAGAACAATCTTTTGAGCCCATATATAACCCAAACTCCTGTAAATAAAGATGTGTACACCCACATGTCTCCAGCTGTGCATGCCCTGACTCAGCTGACTCAGGCAGGTGTGTCAGTGTGTTACAGCCCAAAGCACTGGCATGCTCAGGCAGCAATATCGGCTCTACCCACATAATCAACAGTGGCAATGCTGAACAGAATGGCTAGAATAATTTGATGTCTCTTTGTACTGATTTTTTTGTTTGGATCCCTGGTCTTTAGATCTTGCCCTTCTTGCCTTCATTCTAAGTCTTTCATGTCCAGAGTGCAGGCTGACAGCCGTAGCTAAAAACAGCCATCTGAAAACCGTGTGTGCTTGATCTAGGGGGAACTCCAGCCACCACAAAACATTCATCCTATACTCACACACAGCTAGTCATGCTACTGACACACATCTCAGTCTGCCTCTCCTGACTAATCACGCCTTCTGTTCAAAAGCTTGAAACCACAGCCCAGACCCCCTTAGGCAAGAGACGGATTTGCAGGCATACAGTCAGAATCTTTCTCGTATACATGCTCAGAGTGCTCATTACTGAGAATTTTCACCCACATACATCTTCCCTAAAAGTCTAGGGATTGGCCGTGCATCAGTCATGGCCCTACATGTACACACAGGCTCAGACCGGCGGGCAAACAGAGAAACAAACAGAAAAACAGACGCACACAAACTGCTCATTGCGGAATTACTGCTGACTAAATGTTCACATGGGCTGAGCAATATCTACAGTGGTGCTCATAAGTTTATGAACCCATGCTAAAGTTGACTAAAAAGAGGAATAAAAAAAATCATCTTTTGGAAATTGATCTTAATGTCTTCATTAAAAAAATGAGGAAAAATCCAAAGGACATTAATTTTCTTTGTGAATGAATAATGTATCGTAAATAAATAAATGTTCTTCCTTAAAATACAGGGGGCATAAGTATACACACCCCTATGTTAAATTCCCATAGAGGCAGGCAGATTTTTATTTTTAAAGGCCAGTTATTTGATGGATCCAGAATACTATGCATCCTGATAAAGTTCCCTTGGCCTTGGCCTAGAGATTGGCATGGCGTACTTTCCATAAGATCATCTCTCAATGCAAAGCAAACCAGCTATTAAACTAACTGAAATAAAACCATGCCAATCTCTAGGTATGGTGAAGGGTATGTGATGATGTGAGGGCTATTTTAATTCCAAAGGCCAAGGGAACTTTATCAGGATGCATAGTATCCTGGATCCATGAAATAACTGGCCTTTAAAAATAAAAATCTGCCTGCCTCTATGGGAATTTAACATAGCGGTGTACTTACTTATGCCCCCTGTATTTTAAGGAAGAACATTTATTTATTTACGATATATTATTCATTCACAAAGAAAATTGGTGTCCTTAAAGATTGGATTTTTCCTATTTTTGTTAATTAAGGCATTAAGATCAATTTCCAAAAGATGATTTTTTTTTATTCCTCTTTTTAATCAACTTTAACATAGGTTCATAAACTTATGACTGTATGTGATTCATGAACTTATCAAGACCCCGCAGGTCTTTTAGGGATACACCCAAGACCTTTGGAGATTGTTGAGGAGGCAATGTTTCGCCATGCTTATACACTATTACAAATAAAATACGTATATGAAAGTTTTTGCTTTTCAAAACTCTGGCACCGAGATCAAAGAGCCTGCAGTAATCAAGCTGGCAAGACCTCATATAAACTCTTAAGATATAGCTTTTCAAAGTTAGAATTAAAAAACATTGGCAATTTCGGGTTGTGTCACAAAGTAAGGGTTGGATTTTTCTAATGCCGCTTTCCCACTGGCCAAAAAACTCACTAACATCTGGCTTATGTCTGCAGTGGGAAAGGGTACAATTGGCATTCACTCCCGGGACAAATGAGTCTGTAGAAGGTACGGGTATTAATCGGCTCCAGTTACAATCGGCAGTGATGGAAACAGAAGACCCGGGTAGATTCGGTAATATTCTGCCCTCTTCTAGCGCAATGCTGTGATGCGCATCTGCTCTGTCAGACTGATCTCATGAAGTGGCGTATGTATGACACGCCAATTCGTAAATTAGGTTAAGTTTCCACCCAAGCAGCACTGGAACATCAAAATAGTCGGCACTGAGTTTGAAAGAGAGACTGAATAAGTAACAGATACATAAAAGAAGTAACCAATGTAACTTTTTCACTGGCCTCCATGTTGCTTTCTACTGTTTACTAACCCTATGTTGTAAGAGTAGCGTATCTCTTTTAAGGAAAAGCAGAGTACATCCATATACTGTACATACCTATCTGCGTTTAGGTTTATTACACGCATTCAGGCTCAAAGACATGAGTCTATCTGGTGTTTATAAGTTGTATTTAACTTTCAAAACCAGGCAGAAATTATATATATATATGTTTTTCTTTTAAAATAAAAGGTACATAATTCCTTTCCTTGTCCATTCTGCTCCTATCCAACCTCTCCACTCTGCCGCTTTGCTAAACCAACTCTAAAACCCCACTAACCTCACTGTCACACAATACCTGTTGTCTCTGCCATTTGGCTGCAAACACAAGGACAAGCTATAGCAAAACAGAAGTCTGCCATTCTATTTGTAACAAGGGCAAGGCTGATGCTGTGTGAAACTAGCAAGTCAGCAACATTTACCTCTTAGAGAAATGAGAAAGCCCAGGGCACTGGCCACTAGCCCAGCAGCATTCCTGCCTATGAAGTATAGATAATTGTTTTGAGAGCCCCTGTTGAAAGCCGATGCCTCATTTCCATATCTTCATGATATGATATAGTAGTGTGGACCATGATCCACTGAAAATGGCAGACTGTATAATAACCCTCTGACAGCTGCATGCTGGTTAGCTTTTCTCTTATCGAGAAAAGAAGGTGGGAATTAACAGGATTTCAGAGGGATGAAAGAAAGGGGAAAGATAAGGAGGTAAAAAAATGCAGATAGACAAAAAGAAGGATGTCAGAAATGGAGAGGCACACTGAATATAAAGCGTGATTACTTAGGATAAGGCTCATTGGTATGACTTATCATTTGCTGGTATCCATGACTGCAGCTGTAACCTTTGGCAAATGACTTTAGTCCACTGCACTACCACCAGCCTGATGGGAGATCAAATTAACATCCGACAACAACAGTACACACATGCACACTTAAAGTGAGACACACACCCATAACATACACTAGATAATATTTATTATTAGTGTAAGTATTCGACAGAGGGAATATTCATTGATCCCTTTCTATTACCTTACTCAACAAACTGGGAGAAGGAGTAATATTATGTAGATTACTGGGATATTATAATTTAAGAGATGATCCCATTAACAATGCCTGGATAGAGAAAGAGGAGAAGGCAGAGATGAGACTTGATTTAACTTGAGGAATGGGAACCACAGAAAAGTGGCTCATAGGAGGGAAATACTTTATTTAGCATGCAGGATACCACTTGTCTGTAGCCCCAGGTAGGGCAGAAACACAGAGCTAAGCTACTTCAGCATTCCATCCACCATGAAAAGTGCAGAGAAAGGGTTTTTCCTCTAATGAAAGCCATTAATTATCATGTACCGTTATACTTTGCAGTCATGACTATCTTTTAAATCCTTTGGAAGGGAGTGTGTATTGTCAACGATCAGGTTTTTATTCTCTGTAAATAATATGTCTGTCTGTCCGGAGTACACTTAATGGCCTGTACACACTCTGGACCTTTCTTATGTAACTGACTGATCTTATCAACAGATGAATGGCCACTCAGGTCAAAGGTCAAGTCCAGCTCCGTTGTTTTGACTCTGAAACCCTGTGTGTTCACTCTGCTTCCTCTCCCCTAATCCCCACCAGCTGTGTGTGTGTGGACGTGCACTTATGTTTGAGAGGCTAATACAGAGAGAAAAATGCTGAAGTCAGTGTGGCTTGTGTGTGTGTGCGTGCGTGTGCGTGTGTGTAGAGCTGTGGGATGCTCCTAAAGCCAGACGCCTTACCAGAGAAATGAGTTAGGTATATTTAATTTAAATATAATCTACCTATGGGAAACATAAGACGTTATTTTTATTCAATGACAGCTGGCATCCAGAAGGAGCAGAGAAATCTATCGAAATATTCATTTGGCACAACAGGAAGGAGAAATCAATCCCATAAAAAAAAGAAAAAAAAGAGTACTTAATAGAGTTCCATTAAACCGACTCATCGAGCCGAACAGAAATGGCCACTCCACTGCAGGAGGGCACTGAGAGACCACACTGTTTTCACCAGGCTACAATTTAGACTGAATAAGTCATACTCCATTTTCAGCCAGTCCTGACAACTGCTTTTTTTAAATGACACCTGATACCCTCGCGCTCCCCCAGTGCCTCCCTCCCCCCCCCCCTTTTTAGCTGGAGACACACTTGAAGAAGGCCATGCGTGGGAGGGGGATGACAAATGGATGAGTGGTGTTGTGGAGGAGTGTGTGAGGGGTCAGACGCCAGGGTTGCACATCTCCGTCCCGCCACCAAACACAACTGTCTCCAAGTGTTTGTTGCAGTGTGTGTGTTTCACATTCCACCTGGTCGGTGACAGTCGGAGTGAAAGTCTCGTGCATATTCCCAATCCTTCATGCTGTAGCCGCAGACAAGGGTCAATGTGGAGCTGTCTGAAAGCTCAGCGTCAGTGATCGATTTCATTACTTTGTTTTCACAGAACTTACAGACAGGCCTTGAAGGATCATTCTTTTTTATTACAAGTCTTGTTTTTGTAGTTTTGTCATCATTCCTATCAATAATAATAACACTGTACTGAATTTAAAAGCTGAGATCAGGGAACACAGCAGAAATGCTAAAACGTAGTCTGCTGCGGCCAGAAACACACAACATTGTTATTTGATAGACTAAATGAAGACAAATGGTAAAAACATTACCCAAATTGTCTGTTGTAAACATCCCCCACAGCTTACAGACTGACTCTCTGGTTTAACTGTTGGCTTGTTTATAACCTTATGGTGCTGGGACCACTTGATTCTTGCCTCATTGGTTGTTGTGTGTGTTCTCAGAGTGATGAGTATAATGTTATCATGACCAACAGAAATGATGGCCAGAACTATTAAAATTTAAATAAGACCAAACATAATTTTGACAATTTTCTTTTACAATCTTTAGACAACATTTTCAAAGTTGGTTTACCAAAACTATAAAAAACTAAATCATATTTGCTCACTTCTTGTACCTATTCACGCAGAGAACTCGGGTTTAAGTTTTCTGACAGAATTCGATCTGGCACTGACGAAACAGGACTGGCGTTATTTTACAGAAAAACTCATTCTTGCGTGGTTCTGCATCCTATCTAATCCCATCTACTCATCTATCTCTTGATCCCCTGAGAAGGTGTGACATAGAAGCCAAGAAGCAGGAGCCGAAGCATGTTGGAGCGTGTGGAGGCTGAAAAGTATTAACCCTGCAACGGCTGGCTGGAGAACTGGGTGTGCGCTGCAACGTGGGTCGGAGAAGGAAAGATTTCCCTGTTGGTGAATGTTAATTAAGCTAGAGTTAGTGGGGCCTGCTACAGCTTGTCTGGTGGCTGACCTGGAGAGACGGGATTACCTTGTCCAGCTGCTCTCCTCCCTGCTGCCTCTCTTAATGCCACCTTTATTAAACAGACAGATGACGCCGACTCTCTCACAATTGGGCCATTTGCTAATAAGGTGTGTCAATTCATGTCATTATCTCTCTTACACACACGCGTACGCGAGATAGGCGGTGTGTACACACACACACACACACACACACACACACACACACACACCTGACTGTGTGTCTGGACATCTGGTCTGGACGTAGAAGTCCAAGGCATTCTTGAGGGCTGGGATCTTAATTCCCCAGATTAGCCTATACAATCCACCTAAGGGTTAATCAGCATGTAGCATCACATCCCACCAGTGCAACCTTTATGTACACCCACTCAAGTACAAATGCCTGTTTGGATAGGAAAATGTATGCTTACAAACAGATGTAGAATAAAAATCAACCACTAGCTTGCCAATCCTTCCAATCACTCATTTCACTCATAATATATACAGTACACCATGTGTTTGCGCTCTCAGAAAAGTTTTTTGCCACCTCCGAGAGCAGTGTTGGGCAAGTTACTTCCAAAATGTAATACATTATAGATAAGTAGTTACTGTCATTTGAGAGTAATTAGTTATATTACAATATTACTGTCTCTGAATTGTAATGCTTCACACTACTTTTGCATTACTTTTGAGTTACTTTCACCAAAATAACAGCGGAGGTTTGACTTGGTAAAGTCTCATCTTTATCCACGTTAATACATCATTGATTATTTATAATATTTTGTATAATTAATATGAATATGCACATTAACTAAAGCTATAAATATTGAGAAGTAAAACATACAATAGGCAAGGCAATAGGAGAAAATGAAAATACTCAATTAAAAGTACCTTACAGTTGTATTGAAGCACGGCATAGTTACTTTCCACGGCTGATAAAATGCAATGGTATTGACGTGTAGCAAGCCTAACATTAATTCATGACATGTTTCTATCTGTCAGCAGCTTGGACACACTGCTGTCCGCGCTGACGTACCGTCACCTGTTGGGACACAGATGTTGTCCGTACCGTCTCTGGTTCTGGCTCTGACCACAGGAACAGTGACGGGACAGTTCGCATAATGTCCATGTCGCAAATGTATCTGTCTCTGCAGTCCATCGAATACAGCAACAGGAAATAACACTCACATTAAAATGCGTTGTACCTCGCGTTACTGAGATTGTAACGGGTATAATATTACCAAAATTGAATTAGTAATGCGTTACATTACTATGTTACAGCAAAAAGGAATACATTACTGTAATTGTGTTACTTTTGTTTGTTTGTGTTATTCCCAACACTGTCCGCGAGGCAGAAAAGATGCCATTTGCAGCATTTGTGGTGTTTTGCTGACATGAGACATTTGCTCGCCCCAGCCTGTAGAGAAAGTCCCTGGATAAAGGGCTTTTCCCTTAAATCCCTGATAGCCTCCAAGCTCCAAGGAGGACTTAGCTGGCGACTGACAGCCAGGATGGGAGGTGGGACAGGGTTTTGATGTTGGAGCTTATGACCGGTGTGTGGGTTGGGTAAGGAGGTAGGTAAATATTTGGGCCAGCGCTTGTGGTTTAAGTGCTCTCTCTGACAGCTTCGGGGTCTGGTTGGAGTCTGGGGCATATTACAGATATACGGCTGTAGGATAGGGTTAGGGTTTTGGGATGTGCAGCAGAGGCAGGATCATCTTGCTGTCAGGTCAAGCATAGATATAATGCTGGAGACAGTGAGTTCTGTGTGGGGGCGGGCGCAGTTGGCTTTCCGGCCCTTGAATGGCACCTTGCAGCTGCCCTCTGTGTGTGTCTGTCTGTCTGTGTCAAACGCTGCGTCCGGTGGTATGGTCGGAGAATGCAACAACTACCTCCCAGCGCACCCAAGCACAAGCTCCTACACACAGCTGTTCACCATACACTTAGTACCACACACAGCACCTGTCTGCATGTGTGTGTCTATGTGCATGTCTGTCTACGTATGTGTGCCAGCCAGATCACACACAAGAATAGACCCATACTTTAGAGCGTGTGAACGGAGCAACCTCTATGGCTCTTCCTTTCCTGTTCACACTTCAGCCTCTGCCTGCTAAATCCGCTTCTATCCTCTTCCACCCTGAATAAAGTCATATCCTTCCTTCCCGAAAATGTTGACTCCTCCGTTAGCTCATTAACTTCATTACAGAGAACGTGAAAAGGTCTTGGACTATCCGCGTGGTTGACTGCTATGTTTGGAGCATTCATTAACTGAGCTACAGTGATGGATTTTAGCAGAAATGTTATGGGATCAATGCTGTAATGAAGGGCATAGTGTGTGGGAGGAAGCATTTATTATCATTATCAGAAGTAATAAAACTTTTGCCCCCTAACAATGGCCTCCCTCCCACACCAAGTGAATGTCAGTGTTAGGCTTGGGCCAGGAGTACTATCCTTAATAGGTGGATGCATTGTCCTAATGGTGTCAAGGTGGCATTGCATTATAGCCACATCGTCATTCATTTCATACATAAGACAGAGGCCAAATGTGTCCCCATCAGCTGAAATCCAGGAACATTTCATGAAGCTCTGCCACGTGGGCGCCTCGATAGCCAAACAGATTCAAACATTTAGATGGGAAATGAAATGGGATCAATAAATAATGAGTTGAAAATGTCACGTGTGTCACTCAATCATCAGCAGTTCACATTGATATGGCAGCTTATCGCAGGCTGCAAATTACCCACAGCACTGGCTATGAATATGATTAGCTTTCTCATTTTGCCTGAGAAAACTCTAATAAACACAATTCCATTATATCAGAATGTATTGCATACCTTTCCGTGCATTTCCTTGAGTAAATGTGGCAGTCATCAAGATTGCATCAAAGCAAACTATTGCCGTCATTTCCTTAAATTTAGAGCAGAAAACAAGTTGTGACAAAATAGATTTGCTTTCCTCCTTACCTCATCTACAAAATAATCTCATAAAAAAGGGAAGCTGAAGGAGCGATATGTGCAAACGGAACAAAGGTCATTCCACTGCAAATTACAGATATATGTTTCAGTCCTACCTCCAGTCGGCGTACTTAACTGTTGACTATAAAAACTTGTCACCTGTCTCTGACCTTTGCTTAGGATGAATTTTCTATAAAAGCAGCTGATGAAGTAAAGTGGACGGCATAATCGTCAAACCTACAATCTGTGACACGCAGCTCATCTAAAGAGCAGTAATTATATAACTTTGACATTTGGATCCAAACAGTTATGATCTGTGAAACTGACATTTGAATTCCGCTTATTTTTTGTGTAAGTAAATATAAATAATAATAATATTAAAACCCCTATTTTTCTGAAAGGAGATGAAACCGTTTTGAGACATAATGTGGGAACTGTGCTTCTTTTCCTTTACATTATTAAACATTTGGGAGGACCCATTGTGCTGTTAAGCTAACATTCACTCGGAAAGTGAGCCTAGCTTTCTAACGTTAGCAGTTAGGTCGGTTGGTAACGGAAAATCACCAAAATGTCATAACTCACAGCAACGAGGAGTCTTGTAACCTCAGCACTCTGTGTTTACCTGTATTTTAAATCACAACACAGATGAACTAACATACAGAATCACATGCTGTCACAGCAGAAACAAAATAACTTTTTGGGTTTTTTGCAATTTTGACCAAATAAATACACAATTCAAAACTAACACCAATGGTATGGCTTATATACTGCTTTAATGACCAAAATGTATTTCAGATCAACTTTAGATCAGCTTTAAAAAAAAAAAAAGCTACCTGAGACAAATGTAGTACGGTGTCACCTAAAGAGAAAGTGTTTCATGTGTAGTATATTTGGTAATGTTTTTACATGCCATTTGGTGTTTACTCTAATCCAAAAGGCTAAGCACCAGAATGAGTGAACAGATTTTTGACATGGGTGGCCCTCGTGGGTTTGGCTGAGTTGGGGATTTAGAAAAAAAGGTCTGAGTGTAGATTGGAGGACACGAAACTTCTCAACAGGACTGCACAGTCAGGTGACAAATGGTGCCCCATGCCAGCCAAGTGCCAGAAATGGCCTCTTAATCAATCAGAGGTCACCGTGGAGGCTCAGTCCAGACTGCCTTCACCCTGAGAGGCAGCCATCTGATAGAACACTCAATGCCAAGCCGCAAAGCACACAACCTTTTCTCCTAGTTAGCACATCACTGCTGCTGTTAATGTCATCTCATTAGTTCTAAAAACTGGACCACTCACAGCAGAGATGTATTTGTCTTTATTTTGCTTGTTCATTATATCACTGTTGCTAAGTCAATTGAGCTGTCCTCGACATGTTTAAATTCAACTAGACAACTTTGAATTTGGTACCTTTTGTTATTCTAGATGTGTCACCTTAACTTGCCGGTTTTTATTTTCTCAACTGGTCTGATTAGCTGGGTGGAAATGGTGATGCTGTAGTAAAACATCCGACCCTGTGGGTTCTCTCCATCTTTGGCCTCAGCCCCAATCTTAAACCTCTCACCCCCATCCTTGACACATGGCCATCTGTAGTGGCATTTCAGGCAGTAAATAAGGGAGTGGAGGGTAGTGCACTCTCTGGTAGGCCCAACCTAGGGGCCAAGCCCTCACATTCTCCTCTGCACCCCGAGGCCCACCCCCACACACCCCCTGGGGTTGACCTACACACTGCAAGGTCCCTAAGGGAGCATATCAGGCTTTAGGAGTAGCACAGGCCTTCTGTCCTCTGTCTACCCTCAACACAAATCACTCTACTCTCCCACCATCACCATACATCTCTCCATCTCCCAGCACGAATACATGCATCTGTCCATCCCTACTATCAATCCAAACATCATTTGTATCAAAGACCTTTGTCACTCACCCATCTGCTCCATTTCTATTACTGCTTATGTTTGTAAATATGTCTCAATTCAATTCATTTGTCCTCCCATGACTTCAATATCTTATTTGTTCAAGAAAAATCATGTTTTGCATTGACATTTTCAATAAAAGAAAGCAAAAAAGCAAAAGGGGTGATCAAAATACTGCCTCAACCATTTTTGATCGTCTTAAGTGTAGGAAGACAGTAAAATTATAAATTATTCTTTGACTATACTTGGTTTGGTGACAATTCATGTTGGTAGCAAAATAATTGCACTACAAGCAGATTGGCAATTGTCAAACCCAACAATAGTGCACCAAAACCCATTAAAACCTACTGAAATGTTGTCACATTCCCATTACTCCCATGATAAAACTGTCAACTCACTGGACAAAAAGACCAATCAATGCACCCACCAATCACCAGACACCCACAGATCCATATGTGTGTTCACCCATCCTGACACTCAGTATCTTCGACACATTGATCCACTATCCATCTTCTGCCTCTCCCACCATAATAGAAGCTTGTGCTGATTCAGTCCCCATGGGATACAAGGACTCCGCACAGAAGTAACCTAGGACTGACAGAAACATTGAGTGGCGAGATTGAAGCATGAGAGGCCAGAAGAAAGGGACTGAAAGTCAAATAAATGACAGATTAAACTCTATCAGTTGAGATAACCCTGGTGAGACTGGAGAAAGAAATGGAGAACTATAGGGGGCCTAAGGAAAAAGAAAGGTTATGTCAAATGAAGAGACTGGATATCGAGAAGTAGTAATAAAAAGAGGAAGAGGGTGGGACAAGTTAAGGACAAGTGGGGACAAAGACATGCAAGTGCCAAACCGGGATCAGGCAGATCAGCAGTGCAAACTAGTGTTTCCTGTGCAAGTATTGAGATGCAGATCCCACTTTCTCAGCTAATAATGGGGGCTGTCAGAAGTGTGTGTGTGTGTGTGTGTTAGAGAGAGAGCGAGAGAGAGAGAGAGAGAGAAAGTGGGTGAGGATGTTCGCTTGGAAGAGATATTCTCACACATCTGCCAGCCTGCTTTTCTAATGGGGTGCAAATGGGCCTCCATTGTGCTGCCTTGCAGACCTGGTTGCAATGACCTGACACGTTCAATGACGACTTCAGCTTCGCATGCATACGGGAAGACACACTCACACTGATGTTTACATACACATGCTTGCTTGCATAGAAGTAGCTTAAACCAAAAAAAAGAGGACAATGATCATTTAATATTCCTATAAAGATGGATTGTGTTTATATTTTATTTCTAAATTAAGAATGATTTTATTGCAAAACAGTTTGCTAGAATATATAATGTATGAGTTTGTAGAGTTATTTGACAAATGTAAACTTTTACTCTATACTATTTATATTTCTCCACTTTTAATAGGCTAATCAGTTGCATGATGCTAAGCTAAAGTAAAAGGAGATTTGTGCTTCTCCCTCTTAAATCCAAACATTTCTAAAGCTGTGTTTTACTAAGCAGCCACAACTCAGCTGAAATGATTTTTTACTAGGCTCTCTTGCTGACTTGGAGTTGGGGGATGGGGTTTAACAGAGAGGGGGGGGCAATACGGGGTCACACAGGAGGAGAACAGGGAGGGAGGGGGTCTTTTTCTTTCTCTCCGGGCTCTAGGAAAGAAAGGAAGGAAGCCAGAGCAAGGCAGAGAAGCCCAAACCAACTGAGGAGAGATGGATGGTGGGGGGAGGGACTGGAGCAAGAGCGCTGCTTATTGGTAGGCTGTGGCTCTCTCTCTGGATGGATTGACTTAACACGGGTCGAATTACACCATTTGCCGTGCATTAGTTTGTTTTTCTCTCAGCCAGGAGAAGTTGATTCACTACGACGCGCACAATCATTTTTGTTGGATTACAGCAACACAAAAAGGATACAAAATAAGCATTTCAGATGAGGTGAGTTCCCTGCCGCTACGTGGATATAGACTACACTTTGTTGCGCCGCATTACGCAGTGAAAGTCGAGGGGAAAACTAGAGAGGAGAAGTCTTTTGCTGGAATACAAAATATTTCTTCTGACCACGTCGCTATATGCTACCCTGCAAAACTCATGGTTGCAGGACAGAAATAGTGCAGGTCCGGACTATTTTTAATTGTGCTTCAATCCAATTTACTATGTATTCATTCGTGCACGGCACCGTTCATCTGTCCTGCTCGACGCGTCTTTCCAGCGCTCATAAAGCGGTGTAACAAGAGGGCAAACCAAATCTAAAGTCACCTATTTTATTTGTGAGACAGTTTACTCTCCAATTGAAGCTGTCCGAAATCTTCATTAGGCTATATAATAAGTTCTACAGTCGCATCATTAAAGCATGTATCAAACTGGTGAATCTAAAGCTAAGTGAGCATTGGCTATTGAGATAAACAAGCACAGAACATAGTTTTGTGTAAATCTAGTTGTTTTTTGGAGATTCTGGTGGCTGTGTGTGATATCGTGCTCTCCGTCAGTAAACGCGCCCTTTATCATCTTTAATTAGCATTAAATCAATGATTGTAGGCTATGAAGTCAGAGCCCGTAGTGGATTGCGCGTCGTTAATGTTTATGTCTTTTCCCTCTGGTTTCCAAAGTTAATAGTGGTGGAAGGGGGCTGGTGTATCGGTGTATGAGGGAGGGGGCTGTGTGGTCGTGGCAGAGCTTTGAAGAGCAGAGCTCAGGGGCCCGGGGACGGAGACAGAGCAGGCAGTCAAAATGCTCATATGTGGCGAGCGGAGCTGAAATCTGTGCGAAACTGGATAAAAGAGAAAAGTGGGGTCCGGACGGAGCTTAAAATAACAGGAATATTACATGCTGCGTGTTTTCTCTTAAATGGATTACCAAAGGAATATGACATTCAGTCGGATTGCCCCATTCATGAGTGAATACGGACACACAAGGTAGGTGTCCTCGGTGGTTTTTAAATTACTGGTATAGTGGATTTTATTTCTCGGATACACTCTGTGGTGTATTATTAAGATGGAGCTTGGATTTAATAAAGGACACATAACTGCTGGCTCCCATGCTATCCGAAGAGCCACTTTGTGAACGGAATCTATTCAAGGGAATCGAGTAGGATTTCAAAGTAAAAATAAAACACATTTTTAAAGCAGAGACGTAGGCTACACATAGATTATGATTTGCCGAGAGTAAAATCAGAGCCACGTCAGTGTTGGTCTTAGTATTTTTGCTACAATTTCAGTCACAATAGCTAATCTTCTTCTGAGTTGGTTCAACGCATGAATACGTTAAAGTTGTTCTGATATTTCGTCTTCATAAAATAAACTTGGAATGAAGGTAACCAGCACACGATTGTACGGACCATGCTGTCAAACACACCTAGTAAGCCGTAAAAGACGAGTAGGACGGGCAGTTTGACTTGAAGGTTGTTGACTGCTCACTCACCTTTAATCTATGTCATGTATTCCCAGTTTCATTGTGGTATTATTATATTGGATGATACATTAGGGAAGCGCTCGTAACCTTTTTGGAGGCAGAGCAGAACGAGAGCCCAGCCCTGCGCATGCATTAAGTGCCGTGGAGGCAGTTAAACGCAGGCCCATCACAGTTGTCACTCCACCGCTGTCCCCCCGCGTCTTTGTTGTCTTTTGTATGAGTCTTACATGTGGGCCAAAGGGGTCTGAAAAGATTTGCCACGGTTAAAACTTGAATGCCTTTACGCCCCGGTCCGCACAATGCCTGCATTAGAGCCCGGGCTGCTGCATGGATTGTGTACGCAAAAGAGAAGCGGAAGATCCTCACGCAAAACTTGGAAAAATTACCAGCGAACGAAGGAAGAGGAACAGAAGAATAATAAAGAAAGAGCGAGAGAGAATTAGAATGTTTCATTTTTTTCATAAGGAGACATGTAGGTTACAGTTGTTTTAGGAATTGTTCTTTCGTGGCTCATTATTCAAGAAAATGTGGCCAAATTAAGTGAATAAGCAAAAAGGAGATGGACCAAATATACAATCAAAGGGCGTACCCTGAAGTTGTCCTTATAGACTAATCATGTGTGCTAAATTAATAAAAAAAATAAAATAAAAAAAAGGCAACAAAAAAGTGAACACTGGATTTAATTTTAGTTTGCCTGTGGTCAAAATTGATTGGTGCTAGTCTCTCAAACCAGTGCAGTCCCTTTTACAGAAATAAAAACAAGAGCAAATCTGTTTCAAACCTACACCAGATGTGTACATTTCCCTGAAACTCTGGAGCGTCAGAGCTCTGTCACAGAGAGAGGAGAACCTTAGCTACTGAAACGACAACATGATGTTGGCAGGAGCACCACGCTCCGGCCAGGTCAAACATCAGAACCAGCCGTGGGTTAGTTGACAGCACAGCTGGCTGGTGTCTCATCTCGGCTCACTGGCCACGGGGTCAAAACTCAGCAACCAGAACGATCACCGTTAACCTCCACTTTAGCCGGCTGTAACCCCGGAACAACCGCCATTGAACCATACAGTGATCAGTGTTAACTCTTTACACCATATGCCTTATGGTTGCCCCAAACTGTTGCTTGGAAACCAGTTGTTCAATGCTAAATTGGTTGAGTGATACAAGTTTGACCCTGTGTGCAGCATTTGGAGTCAATGTGTTTATATAGTTTGCTTTGTTCCCTCAGAACCCCCTTTTATTAGCCCCAGAACAGCTCTCCTGAATGTAGGTCCACTGGCCGGGGGTGGGGCTCTATTGTGTTGACTTGCCAAAGCCCCCTTTGTTTCCTGGTCACACCTGCAGCTCAGCCCCTTTTGTGCTCTACTATAGCAGAACTACTGCTGAGAACAGCCTTTCTCCTGTTTCACTCCTCCTATCACCAAGGTAGAGAATAAAGGGAGGGGAGCACAGTTTAGGGTGGCACAGCCCTCTCTTCTGCCAAAATTTATGAAGCAACAAGTCCAACCAAGCCCCTCAGAAGTGATCCTTAGGTAAATAGCACGCGATTAGGTGTAGTGGTTGTTACTGAAGTGGTGAAAAGGGGTAGTAATTATTTTCTGGGTCTGTGTGGTGGCTGCTCTAATCATCTGGCTGACTCACGTTCCTGTGTGGCTGCATTTCTTTCTAAGAGCAGTTGAGAGTTGAGGCAACCGTGTTATAGGACATATCCAGTTTTGGCTTACGCACACGCATTTAGACATACATACACCAAGTGTGTAAATGTCTGAAACTACTACTCCTGGGCTATCTGATTTCCTGTGCCGTTAGGTTTACGGATCAGTATGGTGCAAGATGACAAGCCAAGCAGCCTAAAGCAGCAGCAGCCATTGTCCTTCTGGGATTACATCCACCCATCATAGTCGCACGCAATTTACCAAACCTCACGCACCCGTGTTGTTTGTCTTCCTTTTATTAGCCCCAATTCCTCCCAACAGGACTTCCATGCAAACATAAATCCATTCAGTGTTGCAGTGGGGGAGAGGTTATGGCTGACATATGCCAGTGAAAGCAGAACTAAGAGGAGAATATGTGTTAATCTGTCATTTTAAGCTTGGAACACTAAATCTTCAGATGTAACTACCAGAATTGGACTACAGAACCCTACACCCACCATCAGTAGAAATAGAAATCCACCAGACCCCCTCCCCTCTCCGGGTTAAACACCATGGGCCTGGGCCAACAACATCAGCAGGGAAAGTGCGTGGTTGTAGGACATTGAAAAGCCTGTAATAACAGAGGTAGAGTGAGGCAAGGCTGAATGGCACCAAGTTGCGTGACAAGCCCAGCATCTCTAGGCTTGTTGAGGCCTATATGTGTATGCACATACACACACACACACACGCACACACACACACCCACACACACACACACTGGAGGGCAGGAACCAAAGAGCGCAAAGGAATAGTCAATAGAAAACATGCTGGGCTCACTAGAGATTGAGAAGTAATTTTAGATCGCTGACCTCTGGATGTCTTCTGTTTTACATTAAAGTTTCCGAGGAAAGCCTTCGCCTCCGCAGTGTGGCTAATACCACGCAAGGAATCATGGGAGATCGGAGCTGCCTCTTGTTGGAGTGCTTT
This sequence comes from Sander vitreus, assembly GCF_031162955.1. NCBI lineage: Eukaryota > Metazoa > Chordata > Actinopteri > Perciformes > Percidae > Sander > Sander vitreus. Next base: position 15,169,200 of record NC_135855.1, on the reverse strand, counting down.
TCTTCTGAATTGTTTAGTGAGGGAGAATGGCAGGGAAAAAGTGTTAGGTGCTTACGAAGAGGGGATATAGAGCAGGACTCTAAATTCTGACTATACCAAGGAAATTATTTAGCTGTGAACACAGCCACATTTGGACTGGAAGCATAGTCTGCAGCCTGTATGATAGCACAGCATAAATGATATAATTGAAATGTAGAGCATGGTTTATTTACCTTTCATAGATCCTCTTTTTTTATTCTCTATTGTGGTGCGTTTGGTATCTATTCCTGTCCCTGGAAACTCCGCAATGTATTGCTTGGGCCTTAATACAGCACATTTCTCATTGTGAGAGCGTCTGAACGAGGTACTAAAAAAGTAGCAGCTATGCTTTTAAGGAAGACCACTGTCTCTCTTCTTAGTGATTTTAGTGATTATCGGAGCTTTAAGTACTTTTATCATGTTTTTAGCATGTCTGTCTATTGTCTGTGTCCGTGTGTCATGATGGATGCCTCGTCTTACTGCAAACCAAATCTACCTACGGGTACACATCAATTAACCTAACCTATCTTTGCAGAGCAGTGTCACCTTGTCTCGTCTAGATTAAGTTGCTGAAGACGTTCTTCTGTATAGATCTGGGAGCCTGTGTGCATAGATCTGTGGATTGTTTGAGTCCAGACTAGATTCATTTGTATCTAGATTAGAGTATATGGACTGCTCCAGCATCATTGATGTCGTAGTTTTCGGAAGATACAGGCCCTCATTAAATATTTGTATTTTGTCAAAAATATCAAACCTGTACTTTAACTATTAAGTGGACTAATTAAGATGAAGCGTTACATTACCCTTGCATTACCATTGCTCTTTCAAAGGCCTCAGTATCCCACAGAGTGCCGAATAGCCATGATTACACATTGTTTATGACTAAAAGACGCTGGCATTACTCTGCTTCCATCTCCACCGCTTCTATTATTTTTAGTGACACATCATTGTACAGGAACTGCTCATACCAAAATTGGATTATTAATTCCCTGGAAAACACACTGTGCGCTTTATATCAACATAGGCTTTAAGACAGTGCAGCCAAGTTGTGTATTATATTCTCCACATACACTGACAAAAGGCTGACATGCTGATGTATATCGTCGCTGTCAGGTAAACACCTCATGCCACTTAATTTTCTATTTGACAACCATGTACATTACAGTTCATTTAGTGTTTTAAACTAAGTGTTTGGAAAGATTTTTTATTATTATTTTAAACAGCCCTTTACTAGATGAAAGTGGGCAGATTGTGAGTTTCAAAGTTTTCACATGGCTACAATGATAAGGTAAAGTCCATAGATTGCCTTTGCTGGCCGCTGATCTGCCATGCTTCCTGTGTGGATCAATCAAAGCACTAATGGCTTGGCAGGCAGGGCCCACAGACAGCACTGGAGCAGGTGTGCTTTGGGGCTAATTGAAAAATGCGTCAATACTCTGTGTGTGTGTGTGTGTGTGTGTGTGTGTGTGTGTGTGTGTGTGTGTGTGTGTGTGTCTGTGTATGTTTGTGTACGTGCACATGCATTACACCATTTGAAAGAGTGATTGTGTGTGTGTGTGTGTGTGTGTGTGTGTGTGTGTGTGTGTCCAAGTGTGCTCCCAGCTAATCCATCCCTCTGCCTGTGTGACGTCTCCCGGTAAATTGTTTATATCCGTTCAGGCTTTGCCTGCATGAATAATTTGTTTGCCTTATAAATATTTGAATGTACACCGATCATTAATATGCACACAGTCTGTCTCTAAAGCACTCCTTCGCGCACTAACATACACACTAAACTCCTGCCACTCCCACAATGAATTATTACCATGTAGTTTTTTTTTAAATGTATTACCATATGTAGTTGCTGGTGTATCACGTCTACAATCAGATGCAGTACAAACAAAAATGTATACTATACAAAAATGTACATGACTTGATCCTCCTAGAACAAAGATGACTGATTCACTGCACTGCAATAAAGCGCCCCCACCCTACGGAAAGGCTGGAGCAATAACAGCCAACAGAGCGCTAATAGAAGTCAGCTAAGGTCAGAGCAGAGGCTACACCAGTGATGCTGATGAAGTTGCAATGTGCTGATTAGTGTTGCGCCTCGCCCGGGACAAACCAATCAGAGCACAGATGTACGGAGACAGCAGGCCTGCTACGTTTCTAACAGAGTGGACTTCCGCTGCATCCAACACACACCGAGACACCCCACCGGTCACTTGGCTGACCTTCCCTTAGACAGCAGATGCAGGGAGAGGTATAGGGGAAACGCCAAGCACTGCCACTGAGAGCTCAGTCATCAATATGCCTGAGAGCGCATTCTGTGTGCCTTATGTTTGTATTTCAATAATCTAGTGGGTATCAACGAGAAAAGGAAAACTTCACAGTGGAAATGTTCCTTTTTTTCCTCATTGTTCTGAGGTAACCAAATGGTTAGGATTTGGCTCATAGGACTACAGTTTGCAGCAGGTTTAAATATAACATGAAATGTATTACATGTCAAGCAACAAAAGCATGCATTTTGTGTGTTTCCAGGTAACATCTCCACTAGAGTGAAACAGGAAGTGTCGTCTGTGAGCAGCCATGGGCCAGAGAGCTGCGCTTCTGCTCAGTGAGCTGCTGCTGCTGCTGCTGCTGACAGCGTCACGCACTCTCCTCGCAGTCAGCTTCCCCGAGGACACCGTACCCCTCGATGTCGTTGACGCACACTGTGAGTACACGCACGCAAATGAGTTCAGCAGAGACGTGGGTAGAGATTCAAATTGCTGCAACATTACTACTGAAATAGTCAACAACTATCCTTAATATACACTTTACTCACTCCAGTCACACATGGAATAAAGACAAATACCGGCAGCCTCCTTCTTCTAGTCGCGTCAGCAGTTCAGACACTAGCACACCAGCATGCCATATTTATAGTAATACAATCAATCTGCTGTATGGTCAGTTGGAGCACTAAGTGGATTTCATTTGCATCTCTGTGATGTACTGGAAGAACAGAGAGATGTGCTGACATAGGCAGCCATTATCTAACGCAGAGCTCTTCAACAGGGGGTCCGGGACCTTTAGAGGGTCCTCAGAGTTACTGCAGGGGGGCCACCAAGTTATGGTTTTATCATTTTGTTTTCAAAACTTAAAATAGGTCTTAAAATATACATAAACATAAGTCCAACCTATTAATAGCAAAGACAAATCGGCCTACTTGTGATTTTTTTTATTTTTATTTACACAATATTGATAACAAGCTGTAACTAAGGTAGCCACTAAGGTAGCCATCCACAGATACAGTTAGACATCAAGGATCCACTGTGCTACATGTATGTTTAACATCAAAACATAATGTATAAATATATATGAATAAGTCAATTATTATTATTAGCTTAGTATTGTATGCACCATAAAAAAAGGTATGTATAAAGGCTTACCTACACCCTACACATTATTGTAGGCTCAGTTTAATATGCAACTCAATTTTATACAATATGTAGTGGGGGGGTCCGTGCTCCGTCTCTCTTTCAGCCAAGGGGTCCTTGCCATTCCCTTAATCGCAGGAGGATTTGTATAAAGCACACGCAGCATATTTATTTCTAATCGGTACTGTTAAATATAGCAAGAGGTGAGTGTGGTTTATCCGTGCAAAAGTGTCCGCTTCTACCACAAGTTTCCCATTAACGGTATGTGTGCGTGTGTGATTTCTGCAGTTTCACGGAGGTACCCTGTGTTCAGAGGCAGGCCCTCTGGCAATGAGTCACAGCATCGCCTTGACTTTCAGCTGATGACCAAGATACAGGACACACTGTTCATCGCTGGCAGGTAAACTCAACCCACACACACACACACACACACACACACACACACACACACACACCACTCTCTCTTTCACACATCCCCCACACCAATAAACTCAGTCACTCCTTGGCAGGTAAACAGTGGCGTAAGGAGGAAGGGGGGGGGGAAGAGTAAGAAGCTCTTAGTATTATTGGATCTGTGGCTTCTAGGCCTGCATTTGATGTATATTGCCAGTATTGATCCAGGAAAGGCGTCTATCATGCCGGCCTGACGCTCTGTCAGGGATTTCTTGGCATCTTTACATGTCTTTTTGGTATTTATGGGCACTGGGATTAATCTGACCGCCAGCACTAATATTGTAGCAAGAAATCAACTCGACATCTACAGTATAAAACTCCTACCTCTGGAGTCCCTGTAATCACCACCACATGTATCACTGTTGTCAGGTAGATCCACCCTTTTGCCAGTTTGGGTTATTCACGTTTTTACTAAAAGTGAAGCGAAATGTTGTTCTCTAGGGGTTGATAAAATGTGATCACCCTTACATTTTTTATAACCAACATATAATCAAAACAATAAGTGGTTGTAATGTAAAATGGTATAGCAAAGAGGATATTCAGGTTTTCATAGGGCAGTTGCATCAACAGGCAGTTGTGTAAAAAAAAATTGAATTCACTATGCCTCAACCCTGCCACACCCTGTTTGCTGTTCACATAATACAGACGTTTGAATTAACTATAGTTTAGTGTCATTATTTTCAGGTTTTGACATTAGACTACCCAGGTTTAAAAAAAGGAGAGATTGGTTTAAACCCATTTCCCTCAGATTTTCTATATTATTGCAAATTAAAAAAGTTGTGTGTGTTCCGCCACAAGAAGAGGCTGAAACCATAGGTCACAGTAAATGAGATCCTCTAATGACCAGTGCAGTTGGGAAAAAAAAAAAAACATTTGGGGAAAACAATGCAAATGAGCTGCTGATTATTCACCAGAGTTCATCTAAGAATTAAAATAAACTGCATTTTCTGGAAATTCTAGTTTTGAAATTTTACCCTTTTATTACTTGTGCAGTGTTACTGAGCTGTGTTTTGTTGCTGTCTGTCCACAGAGATCAGGTGTACCTGGTCAGCCTGAGAGAATCCTACAGGAATGAGATCATTCCTTACCGGGTAAGATTCTCACCACAAGCTGCTCTCTCAATCCACAAACACTAAAAGGGCTCCATAGAAAATACAGAGCAATTCATCACACACTGGACAGGTTGTAAAATGAGAGAGCGGAAAAGGGAGGACTGTGCGTGTGCATGAGTGAGTGTGTCCCTTAGTGTGCTGGTGCGTGTGTCTAAAGCTCCGTGTTGGTTTTCACAGAAGCTGACATGGCGATCGGGCCAAGCTGACAAAGACACGTGTGCTGTCAAGGGAAAACACAGAGTACGTACAAAAAAGCCATTCACCTTTTGTTTTACATTCCACCATGCGGACAGAGGTTTAAACATGTGAGCAGATAAGCTGGCTGCCTCTAAAAACGCTGTCCCATGTTTTTTGTCTGTGTTCAGGATGAGTGCCACAACTTTATCAAAGTGCTGGTTCCCAGAAACGATGACCTGGTGTTCATCTGTGGTACCAACGGCTTCAACCCCATGTGCAGATACTACAGGGTGAGTATCCAGTGCCAGGGCCTTGCATGCTCAGATGTGCACAGATGCTGTTGTGTAAATGCTCTTGAAAGTAATTTGGGTAACACAACCTTCATTTTAATTTCTTGTTAAATAAACTAGACTTGTTTGAATGATTCATGTGCGTGCTAGTGTTTCTAGTGTGTTCGTTTTCACTGTGTCCCTTGATGAAACTTTTTTTAATGTTGGGTGATTGGTGTGTTCCCTTCAGCTGGATAACCTCGAGTTTGATGGGGAGGAGATCAATGGACTGGCACGATGCCCATTCGACTCCAAGCAAACCAACGTTGCCCTTTTCGCTGGTAAGAGTCAAACACACACTTCGCCCACACACATAGTTAGTCTTGCTGAAGAAGAACTAATGGATTCCTACTTATGCTCTCATCACCTCAGTGTCTTTGCCACAGTAAAACTGTGCCTGCAGCGAAAACAACTCAGCCAATCAAGCCTTTAAAAAAAAAAAAAAAGAAAAGAGAAACAAAGCATTGAAGAGCATTGTATCCTATTTTTTGGTGACTATACTCGTTGTTGTTTTTTTTTAGAGGGGAAGCTGTATTCGGCAACTGTAGCCGACTTCCAGGCCAGTGATTCTGTCATCTATCGCAGTATGGGTGATGGATCAGCCCTAAGGACCATCAAATATGACTCCAAATGGCTGAAAGGTAAGTGATTGCCTCTTCATCACCCTCAGTCTTTATATATCTTTCCCTTTGCTTTCCTCGAGATACACGTGCTACCTGCCAGCTAGCTAAATGCCCATGGTGCACGTATGTGCGTGGCTGTCAGAGCTGTTGTTGGAGTGATAGAGAGATCTCCTGCCTTGCCAAGCTTCATGGGGATATGGCCTGTTCTCTCCCAGGCAATCTAGGTCACCCCCAGTCATATACCGCCTTGTACAAATCCCTGAAATATTCAACATGCACAGTGGTGGTGACGGTGCAGAAATACACTTCAACTCTCTGCTTCTGTCTCTCCCTTTAGAACCTCATTTCCTGCACGCAGCAGAGTATGGGAATTATGTGTACTTTTTCTACCGAGAGATTGCAGTGGAGCACAGCAATCTGGGCAAGGTAAGACAGCGCACCTGCCGTTTATAAAGCATTACATATTCCAGACAGATATAGTATGCAGGCCTTTATCCAAAAAAATGCTTACACCTCCCTCAGTGCATGTGTTTTTGCCACAAATGGCCCCAGCAGTAAAAGGGCCCATTCAGGCGATGACAGTACATTGCATAGAATACACAACGAACTTCAACAGCCAGTATTTGCTGGGAATGTTCTACTAATGTAAAACCATTACACAGTGAGAGCTTTGTCTCACGGAGATGTGCGCTCTGGGTCTGCCACCTACGTCACATGCAGAGGGCATTAGGATGTTCAATGTTTGACCATGCCTCATCCTAAACGGGTCTGGCCGAGCCGCAGGAGGCAACATCCTCCATCAGCCAATAAATATTTCAACCCTACTAATGCTTGGGTGACACCTGGCCTCTGATGGAGGTTTGCACTGGTAAATAATTAAAACTGTTAAAGCCAACTGCTTCACACACTTCATTTATACTCTAAGCCTTGGTAACGAGTGCAATCAGACACACATACACATGGTGCTGCATTGGGCCAGTCAAAGTCGTCAGATGTCTTACTTTAAATGGTTGCTACAGTCAAGGTGAACAATCTCTTCACACAAAGTTAAAGATGAGAGCGTGTGTTTGTTTAGTCGTCTGTACCGAATTGCTACAGGGTAGAGAGATGCATTATTCAACATGTTAAAGTGTTTTTAGTGACGTTCACTCAGCTGCCTTCCTCTTCCACCCGACTTTGTCCTCTTTTAAACCCCTTCTCCTCGCAGGTTGTATATTCCCGTGTGGCCCGGATCTGTAAGAATGATGTCGGTGGGTCACAGCGGGTGCTGGAGAAGCACTGGACATCTTTTGTAAAGGCAAGGCTTAATTGTTCAGTGCCAGGGGAGTCCTTCTTCTACTTTGATGTGCTTCAGTCCATCACTGACATCATCAACATCAACGGAGTTCCCTCGGTGGTGGGTGTGTTCACCACGCAGATGAACAGGTGAGCAGTGGATGCCGTTAGTTGTTAAAGTGACCAATGCCGAGGACAGAAATAAGACATTTCGGGAGTCATATATGGATGATAGATTGAGGTTTTTCTTTTCTCTACAGTATCCCAGGGTCAGCAGTGTGCGCCTTCTCCATGGCCGACATAGAGAAAGTATTCTGGGGTCGGTTCAAAGAGCAGAAGACTCCTGACTCTGTGTGGACTCCATTTCCAGAGGAGATGCTGCCCAAACCTCGGTAAGAATTAAACTTTTCTTTTCCCTTCAAAATTTCCAAATTCTAAACCTTCCAAACCATACAGAGAATGCAAAGAATTTCATATTTTAAACATGGCTTTTCATGAGCAGGTGGTGCTTGACTCAGCAGCTGTTTACCACCTGACAGTTTTTCCAATTTTCTTAACCCTTCTTTCTCCAGGTTAAACCCAATGAAATCAAATCTTTTTCACTAGTAAAAAGGGACCAAGGTATTAGCTTTGACCCAGCACACACATTCACCATCTGCTGATGATTAAATAATTAATTAGGCATAATTAGAAGCGTTGCATATTTAACCAGTTTACAACCAGCACGTATATTTGTAGCCCTGCCCTGTGTCCAAAACACAAAGTCCACGAAGCACCCCATTACCCCGGTAAATCATTAATGGAGGATAACCATTGTATGTATATTTTATGTTTCCAGCTGAGGCCTTTATGTGATCCTAATAAGCACCTGCTCCACTCCCCCCCACCCCCTCGTTGCACTTTTCATCCAGTTCAACACGTTATTATTACTCCCTGGTGTGTGATCGTATAGGCTGATCTTTGACCTTGTGCCCTCTGTTCTGTGTGCGCCCTCCATCCTAGACCCGGGTCCTGTGCAGGTCATGGTCCAGCTGCGTCCTTAAAGAGCTCCATCGAGTTCCCGGACGATACCCTGCAGTTCATCAAGTCCCACCCCCTCATGGACACAGCTGTGCCTTCTATTGGGGATGAGCCTTGGTTCACCAAGACTCGCGTCAGGTAAACGCAGAAGCACATTATGGGATGGCAATACCTCGGTTTCTGGTACCTTTTAAAGTAAATTTAAAAACAAACTAATTTTTGTGGTCAACCAAATATGATACATTTCTCTCATTACATCACTACACAATGCTGTCACAAACAGCTCTCTGAGAACTTTGCCTAATTACTGTCAAATTAAACAAAGCTGTATTAGTTATTATCAAAGAATAAATTGAAAAAAAGACTAAAACATCCGACCAAACTTTCAATACTAATTCAAATTGGTTTTAGTGTGTAGCTCAAGAGCCGAAGTGATTCATGTATTCAAAATGGCTTCTCCTATTTTGTATGGGATAACCACTTAACCACTACTGTGAATAACACATGCTTCTCTGATATATGTGTGTGTGTGTGTGTGTGTGTGTGTGTGTGTGTGTGTGTGTGTGTGTGTGTGTGCGCGTGCGTGCATGCATGTGTGTGTGTGCGTGCGTAGGTACAGACTGACAGCACTGGCTGTGGACAACGAAGCAGGACCTCACAAGAACTACACCGTGGTGTTCATCGGGGCTGAGTCAGGGGTTGTCCTCAAGGTTTTGGCCAAGACCTCCTCTGTGTCTCTGAACGACAGCCTGCTTCTGGAGGAGATAGAGGTCTTCAACAGGGCCAAGTAGGGATACATGCACTTTTCACCCTCTCTCTTCTCTTTTTCTCTTCCCCTTCTGTCTGAGGAGTCAGCAACATTTACAGTGAAGCATCCTGGCACAGATGGCAGTGTCTGTCTGCTTTCTGTGCATGCACAGTATGTTTTTAGTGCTTATTTGTGGATGCGGAACACACTCCCTGCGGTGTGTTGGAGGTCAAAATCCTGTTAGACTGTGAGAGAAAGCTTTATGTGACTTCTCCACCTAACAAGTGATTAAATCTACGGAGGCTGAAACAGTAGACGGACTATCTGATAAACCTCTGATCAGGTTTCTCTCTTCCCTTCCCAGGTGCCTGTCTAACCATGAGGATGACAAGCGTGTCCTCTCGCTGCACGTGGACAAAGAGGCACACAGCTTGTATGTTGCCTTTTCAAGCTGTGTCATCCGTATTCCCCTGAGTCGCTGTGAACGGCATTCTTCCTGCCACAAGTAAGTGACGTGCAAATGCACACGTAGGGGGTTCAAATGTGCTTTGTACGGTCGGTCATAGGTTTGTGACTTAATTGTTTTGTGTTTCAGAAAATGCCATAAAGGGAATGATAACAGCTTTATCTTATGCCTTTTGGTTAATGTTCAGTCAGCCACAAATTATTATAGTGCACTTCCCAGAATGATTAAACCTGGTGTTCTGAGTGTGTGTGTGTGTTTGTTTGGCTCCAGGTCTTGCATTGCATCAAGGGATCCCTACTGTGGCTGGAAGCCTCATGGGGCATGTGAGAGGATACAGCCTGGTGTTTTGTGAGTTCAAGCCTCAGCTGTGATATAAAGTGCTAATATTATAGATGAGAAAATGAGATGTCAACAATGTTTGCAACTCTTTGATAAATCTCCCTCTTTCTCTCTCTTTTCTTTGCTCTCTTCAGGACTGGATATGAGCAGGACATTGAATTTGGAAACACTGCACATCTGGGAGACTGTCAGGGTACGGATCTCATCTCCATACCATCTCATCCATCCTGAGACACACAAACACAGATACACATACACTGACACACACATGCACACATGTACGCAAAGACAAACTCATTTCCACACACACCATAAGCCTGCACACTCACACCAGTAACCACTCCAGTAACTTGCCCCTACATAAGTCTATGTGCAATATTAACACACACATCTGCATACAGTACATGGCCACCTGTAACTTATGCCACATGTGAGTCAGAAACATGGACATGTACAATTAGGGGGTCATGTTTAGCCGGTGTAAATGGTAGAGGTCTTAAGATATCAGATGGCCAGAAAATATGCCTTTGCTTTTTTGAGTTTACTGTAAAAGCCTTCATTTGTACCAACTAAACATGACCCCCGCTGAACCTCAGTATTGATCAGAACCAGAGGGCCCACAGTGACTCCAGTGAGAAAAGGACACTGCTAGCGGGTGCTTTATATCTTTATTATTTAAACCAAATAAACTGCACTCTTAGTGTCTCTTAGGAATTTTAGTTTCTACTCCTGAATTCCTTTATACTGATTTCTTGTCCTTTTAATTCTTTTAGCGTTTTTGGGCACTACATCAGCGCCAGATTACAAATCATTTGGCGACCCTACCTCTGGTTAGTTTGATCTTTTACTCAAATGGTTTCTTTCCTTGAGTTCAGCATCTCCAACCCTGTCTTTCCACCACTGCCACCATCCATCATTTCTTACCAAACACCTCCTGAATGCTTATGTCACCTGCTTCATTTTCATCGTCACAAACAACAGATTCATAGGCAACATTGTGCTCTATCTTAACACAAATTCACTTCCTCCTTTTCACTCTTCCTGTTTCGATCCCTCTTCCGTCTTGCATGCCCACCCACCATCCCTTGGCACCCTTACTGTTGTGTACCAACTCCTCTTTGAACATCAGTATCCTCTCCTTTTTCCCTTCCAAATTGTCTAAACAAAAAACACAAACATTTACTTTCATTGGTCTATGAATGTGAACTGTGATGAAGTTTATTCACTATTTTGTCAGACACTAACCTTAAAGATTACCCATTACCCATGCCTACTAAACGGGATGATAACAGTATGCTTTACACACATCTGCACAGTTTGTTAACACATTTGTTTGTCACCACAGACATGGAGTTTTCATCAACGCCAGTCACTGTCCACCCCAGTGGGCCCATACAGCCCCCAGTACTCATACCCACTCAGAGCCCCAGCTCTGGGCCTGGTCCAGAGCTCTACGGCTCAGGCTTTGTGCTGCAGGATGACCCAGCCACGTCCCATTCTTTAGACTCTATCCCAGGGGGCCAAGAGGGTAAGGCCCGCAGGGAGGCAGCCAACATGCTGCAAGGAGTCTGATCCGATAGCTGCCAACAACTCTCACTAAGACACACACATGTGAATCCACACATAGGCTCACATATGCAAACATACGTGCACACATCGGCAGCTATTTAGGGTTTCCATTAGATAACATGGCAGATTTTAATGTAGTCTCTCTTTTAAAAAAAAAAAGACATTTCCATACATTATTTAAGTTGCTATACAAATTATATTTTCATGTTACTATTGTTTTCTTTCCTTTAAATTGTAATTTTCTTATATTATTTCTTCGTTTCTTTTAAATAATTTATTCCCAGTCTTCTTTTAACCTTACACTCACCGTTCTCATATTGTTTCTTTAAAATCTTTGGTTTGGATTTAGCTTCTGTCTCTGCCAGTTTAGATTTCTTAACTCTAGCTGTAGTAACAGTTTACCCTGGCTGGTAGATCATTGACTGGGCCTGCTCTGCCACATCACTATTGTGGCCGCACGGTGGATGACTAACTCTTTCAATGTCTGTGGTTACTAACAAACTACCAGTAGAACAACAGCTATCTCAACGCCTGGAAGACGAGCACTGCTTCTCTTTCCTCTGAACAACTTCCTGCTGGTTGATCTCTTGTGCAAATTAATTTGGCTCTCCATCTCAAGTAACAGTGCACACCTAACCCTTTGGTACCGGTTTAAAGCATGACAAAAAGCCTCTAGTGGAACATGGATCAAGGCACTTTAAGTCTTCCCTTCTTCACTAACATAGCACTGCTTATAGATGGTGAAATGGATGTGGGTACCTAACAGCTTCTGCCAATTTTCACCGTATTTCTTCTTCATCCGGGTTTAGATGAATAGAAATGTGTCAATATTTACGAAATGTGGTTGTGGTTGACTGGCTACCTTGTATAGAGCAGAGTTGTAAAATCAGAAACGCATGCATGGTTGTGTTCTCACACAAACGTGCACATTTCTGCTGTTGAATGTGGAGGGACACTTCACTGAGCACTTTGACTCTTTTCACCAGGGGGTTAACCAATGGTTCAATGTTTTGTAGGTGTGTGGGATATCCAAGCAGGTGAGACCAACCAGATGGTCCACATGAACATCCTCATCACCTGCGTGTTTGCTGCTTTTCTCATGGGTGCTCTCCTGGCTGGTCTGATTGTTTTCTGCTACCGAGACTCATTCCTCCGTAAGCCTAGGCATGTCCACAAGGATGCAGAGTCTGCACCTTCTGGCTCCGACTCCACTGGAAGCTTTGTCAAGCTCAACGGCCTCTTTGACAGCCCTGTCAAGGTACAGCCATAAAAGCAGCTCCAATGCTACATCTAGCATACAAAGTCTTTGGTGGAGATGAGTGATTGAATAAGATGTGAAACTGTCTTATCTTACTCCTTTGATTTTTCCCTTTCACATTCTTAGGAGTACCAGACCGACATTGATTCTCCCAAGCTGTACACCAATCTTCTGAGCAACAGCAAAGACCTGAATTCACCCAACGGAGACCCCAAAACCATGATCCTGCGGGACGGCTGTCAGCCCCCTGAGCTGGCTGCCCTGCCTACACCTGAGTCCACCCCAGTGCTTCAGCAGAAAAGCTTGCAGCCCATCAAAAACCAGTGGGAGAGGGCTCATGGAAAGGCCAGTGGGCCTCGTAAGGAGTCCAACTCATCAGCCAAGAATCCTCAGTTCCTTCCTTCTTCTTCTGCTCCTCCTACCTCCAACTCCAACCACCCTCCCCTCGCCTTGGCTCACTCCCACATCCCTAGTGCGGTTGTCCTGCCCAATGCCACACATGACCGAGCTAACCTTGACAATGGAGAGGATGCACTGCCACATTCATCTGAAAGGAAGCTGAAGAACCCAGATTCTAAGGGAAGTAGGAAAGACCAGAAAAGGTCTGTGGATGCCAGAAATACCCTAAATGACCTTTTAAAACACCTAAATGACTCAGTGGCCAACCCCAAGGCCATTCTTCAAGAGGGATCAGGGCCTCGCCCCCGGCAACAGCTTACACTGGAGCCCATGGAGGAACTAACAGAATTACCCCCCAAGGTGCCCAGCCGTGAGGCTTCCCTGTATTCTCCCTCCTCATCCCTGCCAAGGCACAGCCCCACCAAGAGGGTTGATGTGCCCATGCCTACAACTCCCACAACACCAACGGGCAGCCTGAGCATGGGGGGCACCCTGGAGAGACAAAGAGGGGGGTATCAACTCCACCGGAGTGCCTCTCACAGGCAGTCCTTATCCACCTCACCAAATGGGGTAACCATGGGGGTGTCTGTGTCTCGCCAACACAGTATGAACAGAGGGGGTTACATGCCCCCAAAGCCCCCCTCCAGACTTGACTCCCAAGGCGGAGTGATGGGGGCAGGAATGCACTCAGCCCACCCATCCTCTATACCCAGACAGACATATAGTGGGTATGGCTCACTCCCTCGCACAGGGCTTAAACGGACCCCATCGCTAAAACCAGATGTGCCCCCTAAACCCAATGGGTTTTCACCACAGACTCCACAGATGCGAGTGGTCAATAAGTACAGTTATTAAAAGAGCATGGACGATTCTGAGTGAGCTCTTGGCCTTAACTGTAGAGCTTTTAGCCCTGAGGGCTTGGGGGGGGGCTATGGATGGGGTAGGTCCTAGTGTGTGTTTGTGTATCGACTTGAGGTGTGTTCACCCTTTAAATGATATTCACATTCACTCACACTAAAAAGGGAAATCACGCATGTGGCCAAAGATACTCCTAGGGTCTTTTTTGTCCCTACATCTCCATCTCCCTCGTCACGGTAGCCACATGATATGAACAGTGGACAGTGGTGAATCTGCTGCTCCCCATTGTATATGGGCTTGGGTGTCGCCCGTTCCCATATTAGGTACGAGGTTTAAGACACCAGCTGGGACCGCTACAGCGTCTGCGCGTGTGGTGCCATGTTAAAGTACAGTGGAATACTTGAAGAATTGGTCTCATTTGTCACTGCCCTTGAGCACTGTCTTCCCACTAATGTGAACTGAACAAAGAGGAGAGGTAGGCAATGCCTTTGTTAGTAAGATGGCTTGGGGCAGTGGAGAGGAAACTCAAAATCATAAGTGTACGTGTTGCTTAAGATACATATGACCGCTAACAGCTGAATCAAGCAGCAGGCGAACAGAGAAATGAATGTGTGTGTGTTGGTTGATTGGAAAGCAGATTTGTGTAAAGGCAGTACACATATTAGGCCTTCACACTTGTTTATCAAGAGTGGTGCCACATGCCAGAGGATTCACCTTAAGACCTGTCTAAGACCTAAGTCATTGTCTCTAATTTCAATAATAATATTTTCTTTTCTTTGGTCTTGTTTGAACCCATCTAAACCGAGCCAAAACATATTTATGTGCCACTCTGTAGTGTTTTTGCCTGGTGTATACTAGGACAGGGACTTTGTAACTCACTGGGAAATTTGAATTTTCTTTTTTTACATTTGCTGCTATTGGTTTTAGACATAGGCGTTTGTCTTTGATGCATTTACTCTATCAGACTGGGATAACCTTGATATGGGTGTGCACATCTGCTTGTGTGTGTGTGTGTGTGTGTGTGTGTGTGTGTGTTATATTGCAGACAGAGGCCAAGAAGTACAGTTTTCAGCAACCGAACACACTAAAACTAATACATGGAGAAAATAAAATGCTTCTCTCTAGGATTGAAACCTCCCCTAACCTCCAATGCCCCTTTGTAGAAATTATACTGGTGGTTCAGGAGACTTCTTTCTTTATGTAGCAGTGGTATTAAGAAAAAAAAAAAAACATACATTTCTCATCTCATTCTATAAAAGAATTTTGAACAAAATGATTTGCCTTTATAATGTTTTACTGTGTTATTTAAAACATTTACCATATGAAACTAAAGCAACACCAATGGTATAGCCCATGTATATGAATCCAACATTTCAGGGCACTTCTATTCCATTAAACTTGTGTGTCCCCTAATAGAAGAACACTATAATTTTCCCTTTACATTAATCCTAATAAAAAGGTATATTAAACCGACCCTAGAACAATAAATGGATGTAACTCCTCTGTCACCTGCCGTGCTGGTTCTGCAGCCCGCGTTCCCTGTGAGTGGCCAGTGTACAATCAACATAACAATTTACCAATGTGTCCAAATGAGTCATGCTGGGAATGACAAGATCTTGTATATACTTAAATACTATAAATAAGGAGTATACATATTTTTAGGCAAGTGAACCTGAATCTGTGCATTGTGTGCCTTATTCACAAAATGAACTACTACAGTATAATATTGGCAATGTCAATTGGTCCTCTGTATTGCTGTCTGTATCGTCATATGCTATATAAACGAATTTTATACAAGCAATTTGAAAATCAGCAGGATGTGTTGAAAAATTGCGATTTTAATGCAAACGGAAGTGATGTGGAAAAGAAATTGACAGACAGACATTTCACTTGTGAATGATAGTCGTACAAAAAGGACAGTCAAAAAACATTGGGGTATGAATCAATTTTTCTCTTTTACTGCAGGTGTTGAAAAGATGGTGTTTATCCAGCACATAGGAGGTGCCATGCAGTGAATGTATTTTCTTGACAGTGGGATGTAGGGTGGTTAGACCTTGCACTGTGGGGCAGTCGGCTCAATGCAGAACATCCTGCCCACAGCCAATGTATTAACACAGTGTTCACATTAAAGCCGTCGTGTAAAGATGTTGGCATGGGCAGTAGTCACAAAGAATCCGTTAATCCCCAGGATTGCAGTGACAGGAATTGTTTTATTGGCCAGTAGTGACGACTGACTTTCTCTTGGGTTCATTATTTGGGTGACATCTGCAATCCTATCCAAGTGGCAGTTGCCTGTTTAGCCCAAAGCCACATTTTGTTTACAAGTGCTGATTGTATGTAAAGACTTTCTGCCTGTCATCTAACCAGTTTTTTTCTACTTGACACATGCACACTGACATCAAACAGACACTCAACATACACTGCTCAACTGCCTTGTACATTGCAATATGAACTGGGTATTTCTGTTGCAATCTAAATTGACGCCTTTATATTCCAGTCTGAGCTCTGTTAATGTGCAGATGAACCCGATTTTGACATGTAATTTTGATTTAAAAATTGTGCAACATGGCGATGCCAGGCCAGCTGTATATATGATCTCCAGAGTATTTCAGCGTGTAGATATGTTGTAAAGTTGTACTGTGAATGTGTAAATAATAATGATGGTCTTTGTTTCATGATATTTTTTGTTGATTTTTTTAACACAGCATGTATAGTTGAAATAAAACATCATGGCACAGAAGGAGTGGTCTTGGTTTTTTTCAAGTCAAGGAGTTTCATACAGTAAGTCGGCTCCTTATGTCATGTCATGTGTTTCTGATGTGAGCATGACGGAGAGCTGTAAAGAGTTAACAATCTGGGGCACCTGGATAGCGAACCTGGTAGAGCGTGCGCCCCCATGTACAAAGGCTAAGCCCTTGCAGTGACCAGAGGTTCAACCCCGACCTGCAGCCCTTTGCTGCACGTCATTGTCTCTCTCCCCCCATTCACATCTTCAGCTGTCCTACATAATAAAGGCCTAAAATGCCCCAAAAATAATCTTTAAAAAAAAAGAGTTAACAATCAGACACTTAGTGTCTTGTGAACTAGGAGCCATGAGACGCATTTGGTACTTATGCATGACTTGGGTGGGTAATACTGTATGTGTCCTAGCTGAACTCTGTGAGCTGACTATCAGACACATGAAGAGTCTACAGAATGATTAAAAGCTTCAGACTATTTTTAGAGCTGGGTTGTTTTGAAGTTTGGGGCCAGCGCAGTCAACTACGCCAGATAGCATGTGGGAAGGTTTCCAAAGTAGTGTGTTTCTTTAGACACCAAACATCTGGACTTACTGCTCAAGGCATAAGATCTGAGTCACCAATGAGCTGTGGAAGAATGCACGCACACTAGCACATGCATACGTTTAGATGCATGCAGCATAAACATCCAATGCATGATGTTACGCACAGATAGGCTTGTGATAAGACTAGCTGTCAACAAAAAAAGAATAAAAGGAGTGATGGTTGGATGGAGTCACTTTTCGTGTGTTTTCAATTTGCAGCATGGAGAATTAAATTGCTTGTTGAGGAATGACCACTCACTCCCCTATCAAAAAGACATGCACATTCACATACCATAGTACTGAACTTCTGATGGTTAAGTTCACACAAATACAGAAACATGCAGAAAAAAATAGATCATAAAAACAGGATTCAGTGTCAAAACATGACAACAGGAATGCAGATGTCCAAATCACAAACACGGGATGTCACGGTGGCTTAGTGGTCCAAAAACACATCCCACAAAACAGAAAAATCCCCGACTCGAATACAGCCGGGGACCTTTGTTGCATGTCATCCCCCCTCTCTCTCCTCCCCACATTTCCTGTATGCCTCTTCACTGTTTACGATCAAGTAAAGCAAGAAATGGCCCAAACATAACCTTAAAAAACATCACAAACAACTTTTGACCATCATATACTGTATAATCATCACTTCAAATGCTAACTTCTTGTAGAAGCTCAAGGTAACAACCGCGGAAACATTTATAGTCAAATATCGAGATTGAAAGAAAAAGGGTTTTCATCTCACTGATCTGCACATAAGGAAGAAGTGCAGGATGGCTCTGATAGCCACGGTGGCCCTGAAGTGCAAATCATAAAACACAACGGCAAATAGGAAAACACGACGGCAAATATGAAAACACGACGGCAAATGGGAAAACACGACGGCAAATGGGAAAACACAACGGCAAATATGAAAACACGACAGCAAATACAAAAACAAAACGGCATTAACTTCTACCAGAAAAGGTAGGGCCTATCTAGCAGAGGACGGAGCCTCCTGAAAGGACAGACGGACTGTCTCTCTGTTAAAAGTAGGCGCTTTTCCGTGTTTTTCACCTCTCCTTCCTGTTAAAAGACAGTCAGTCAGTCTGTTCAATCTGGAGGGTCCATCCTCTACTAGATAGGCCCTACCTTTTCCGGTAGAAGTTAATGCCGTTGTGTTGAAGTGTTTTCCTATTTGCTGTCGTGTTTTCCTATTTGCTGACGTGTTTTCCTATTTGCCGTTGTGTTTTATGATTTGCTGTTGCGTTTTTCTACTTGCTGTTGTGATTTGCACTTCAGGGCCACCGTAGATAGCACATCTCCTGCTTTTTTTGTAGAAAGGTTATGCAGCCCAGCTCTCACACACACACACACACACACACACACACACACACACGATTTGGTTGGGAATGGGGAACAACAAAGAGACGCCTCTTGCTATTCTGATATACATCCCATCCTCTCAATTTATCAGATGGTCTCTTTGAATTAGTGAAGGCAAATCAAACACGACTAGTGATTCTGTGGCTGTTTCATTCACTTGTCCATCCTCCTGGCCACACTTAAGTCTCATTATTAACACCAAATGTATCCAGAGAAACCGCATGTTTGTTTTCATACAGACGTGTCTGTTTACGTGTGTGTGTGTTAATTTCACTTCACAAGGGACGGAGGAAGCAGATGCTAAAAAAAAAACAAACATCTCTTACACTGCAAGGTCACTCATCTAGATGCAGGAAGATGAAAGTAAATTGCTTAAATTGAAAGTACAGATTAAAATGTGCTTTGAAACTGCAACGCTTGTAAGGAGAAAATACAGAAACGCACACAAAAACACACATACTAAACATAGTACATACTAACACAGAGAGAGTACTTTTGGTCCAATTCTGTGCTTTCTGGCTTTCTCTGCCAAAGCCACATCTCTTTAGAAATGTAAGGATGGTGATTAGGCTGAAAATCATCCATCTGTACTCCTTTGTGTCCTTTTTTCTTAAAAGCCTAGAGGTGAAACCAGCAATTACATTTACAAGTCTTAGTGTGGAAAGGTGCTTAGAGGGTTTCTTTGTGGGCTTTAGCAAGTGCATGTGCTCTCTCTCTCTCTCTCTCTCTCTCTCTCTCTCTCTCTCTCTCTCTCTCTCTGGTGCAATAAAATCTGACAGTGTGTCTGCGTAATGCTTCATTTGAAAGTGGAATTAAATGACAGGGAAGAAGCTAAAATTGCTCTGAGTTGGATTGAAAAAACGTTTTGCAGTACACTTTTGCAGTACAGTCGGGAAAGGACATCAAAGTCTAATTCATGTGCCAAGCACCCTTACATTGACAGTTGGTTAATGGCACACATTGCTTTGAAAAGTGACTTAAAGGCAGGCAAGTAAAAGCAAGGAAGAGAAAGGGATTGTTGAAATTTGAAGAAATGGAAGTGCAGACAGGAAGGGACCATTATATGAGAAGATACAGGTAATTGGATTGTGGATAAACTATAAACAAAACTGCTTAATGAGAGAGAAAAAAGCACGTACATGGATTTTTCCCACTTCTCCCTTTCTGAGTTTCAGCCGAGCTCCACAATCAACTACTGCTCTGACCCCACAAAGAGAGACCGTGAGAGAGATGGCAGGAGGGAGAGAACTAGGCTGCAGAGATTTTAATTCACTGGTATATTATATAATGGCTGCTAAGATTTCCCTGCAATAAATGGCTGCTGTGTTCCAAGATAACCTCTGAAAAATGACATGACACCCTCCTTTTATGCATGCATATGAACTGCCACCTGTGTTTTATCATGAGACATTATTGTTAAGGAAGAATATGGAATGGGAGAAATACGGAAATAATTATGTGGAGTCCACCAGAGCAATGCATTATATTATGCAATGACGTCCAGAAATTATTTTTGAAAAATGGAACATCGATGTGGTGTTCCTCAACCGTTTTTGTCAGAGTTTTCTCGCAGTCCAAACACAGTAGCTCTGTTGCCTCAAGATAACAAACTGTGTACTATTATTCATTTTCTATCTTCTGTTTCTGACCAGCACTTCAATGAAATCACACCTGGATAATGTAATCAAGCTTCATATTCACTGTGATCGTCTTTTAAGTTTAAAGTCATATTCACACACTGAAGAGGCAGGAAAAGCATTCAGAAACAGAGAACAGTCTGGTCTGTAAAATGGTCAGCAGCAATACATGACATTGTAGTAAATTAAACATGCGAAAAATGTTACTTCATTAATATGAATCCTGTTTAATTAGGGTTGGGTACCGAACTTGGTACTTTTTTGGGTACTGTCAGAATTACGTCTGTACTACCGAAGATCGAATCACGTTAAATGGTGCCAAATTTCGGTACCTGAGAGCACCTTAAGCGTGAGCATCTGTCCTCTCTGCATGTGTGACAGAGCGGGGCTCCGACACACAAACGCAGAGGTGCGGTGTAGACGGAGCGAAATTACGTCGCCTCTGCAGTTTGTTAAAGTCACAGTGAGTGTCGGCAATGCCGGTAAACAGTGTTGGTCATTTTACTTTAAAAAAGTAATTAGTTACAGTTACAAATGACTTCTCCCAAAAAGTAATTGAGTTAGTAACTCAGTTACCACATTGTAAAAGTAATTAGTTACTCAGCAAAGTGACGTTATTTTTTATGTTCTATAAACGCTATTACGTTCTATAACATCCTTGCAATCAATGTGTTCACCTCGGCCTTGGTCACCTGTTGCTGACCCGAAAAATCGAGCGTTGCTTGTTTTAACAGAGTGGCTGCGTCTCCTTTGCTGGAGCTCACGCTAGCTGCATTTGGGCTTGGGGTTGGGTTAGCAGCAGCAGCAAGTGTCGTGTTAGCATGTGTTGATGTGAGGTGCTTCATAAGATTCAAGTTGCTTGAGGCAGACGTGGATAAAGTCTTTTTTCTTGGGCATAGCGTGCATGTTACATAAACATTTTTGCCTTTAATTTCAATGAGCAAGAAGTAGTGCCGGCACTTCCAGTTCGAGAACGCTACCTTTGAATTTCCCTGGCTCGTCGCCATTGTCGCCGTCTTGTGTTTAGTGGTAGTCAGAGCGTGCAGTGAGACAGCGTGAGCAGGGCATCCGCCCACCCAGCTAATCATCATCGCATTTGCAACTGTGTCATCATCCCCACCCCTGCTCTCTCCAGGCAGCTGATGTGTAGCCAAAGGCTACCTCATTCAACCAAATTGTAGTAACGCGCCACTTTACATTCTCAGTAACGATAACGGCGTTGCAACGATGGGAAAAGTAATTAATTAGATTACTCCGTTACTGAAAAAATAACGCCGTTAGTAACGCCGTTATACTTAAACGCCGTTACTCCCAACACTGCCGGTAAAGCGGTGGCAAGTGTGGTTACAGTTTTCAAAACTCCATACAGACGCCATTCGCTGCAATTTAATATAATGGCGAGCCGAAAGCGTGTTCCACTTCCTCCGTGACAGCTCTGGTGACTGACTGACAGGCTGGAAGTTGTAGGACAAAGCAACTTTATTTGTATGGCACATTTCAGCAACAAGGTAATTCAAAGTGCTTTACATAAAACATTAACATGCTAAAATAGAATAAGATACAAATACAAGAATAAAAGTTATAATGCAGTGTAAGAAATTAATAATTATTTGATTTAATAGGTTGGAGGGATGGGTTTGGGGGGAGATGAAGGGGTTTTATTTTGTGTGGTGTGTAAAATGTTCTAAATAATTAACAAGAGTTTCTAAGTAAATAGGATAAATAGGTTTGGAATTATTTTTACAATGAAAATAATTTTTTGTTATTACTAGGGTTGGGTACCAAACCTTGTACTTTTACTGGTACCGACCAAATCACGTCGGTATTACCGAGTATTGGTTCACCTAAAATCAAGCGGTGCCAAATTTCGGTACCTGAGAGCGCATAAGTGCAAGCTTATCGGTCCTCTCTGCATGTTGACAGAGAGCGGAGCTCCGACACACACACACACACACACACACACACACACACACACACACACACACACGGAGCAAACTACATCGGCTCTGCAGTTTTGATGAAGTCACAGTGAGTCACGGCAATGGCGATAAAGTGTGGGTACAGTTTTTCAAAACTTCACACAGACACCATTCACTGTGATATGATATTAATGGCGAGCCGAAAAGCAGTCGCGGTGCTGTTGACTTCCTGTGAGACAAGCAGGCACAACAGTGATTTCTATGCCCTGGGGACTGAATGACAGGCTGAGGTTGCAAGGCAACTTTATTTCTATAGCGCTTTCAGCTAGCCTCGTGAGACCGTCCTGATCTCACAAGCTCCAGTTTTCGCAGATCAGTCTGGCATCTTGAGATAGAGAAAATGTGGAGCCGTTCGCCAAACGACCGACCAATAAGCGTTGGTTTTGAGGCGGCTTTAGGTGTGACGCAGCAGTTGTTTAGACTGTTAGGTCTAAACAACATGGCGGCTTCCACGGATGAGATGAGCGTAGCTATCGCGAAAGTTTTATCCGAATTAGAAAGTATTCCTTTATTGAAAGAAGAGCAAAAAACGGCACTGGAGGCTTTTCTCGGAGGAAAAGATGTTTTTGCTCTTCTTCAGAAGTGTACCGCGAAAACTTGGTGGGGATTGTCGGTGATGAGGTTCATGTCACATACAAATGGTAAGTTTAAAAACGTTAACGTTAGCTACGTTACCTAACTTAATTGTATGTTAAACGTATTAGAAGAACCGCAAGGTCCTTGAAGCCAAACTAACGCTAGCTACACTAACTTAGCTAGCTTCACTAACTTAGCTAGCTTCACTAACTTAGCTAGCTTCACTAACTTAGCTAGCTTCGTTGATCTGATTGGTTGATTTGGCCCGTCTATCACCAACATAGGTGGTGATAGACAGATGGTTTATCCAGTCAGCTAACCAGTATTTTCGCCCCTTCCCAAAAGTTCTCCAACGGAAAGTTCCCAGATGGATATGTCGAGCAAATGCGAAGCAATCCATCTGGCGGAGTCAGGTTACCTTTCAGCAACAAGGCAATTCAAAGTGCTCTTCATGAAACATTAAAGAGCAATTAAAAACATTGATGAATGATAAAACAGGCTAAAAAAGAATAATATACAAATACAAGAATAAAAGTTGAATTATTATTCAATTTAATAGGTTGTAGGGACAGGTTTGGGAGGAGAGAGGGAGGGGTTTTATTAGGGTTTTTATGTCAGTGTAAAATATTCTAAATAAATAACAATGTCCTAAGTAAATAGGATAAATAGGTTTGGAGTTATTTTTATAACTGAAATAATTTTTTTGGAATTACAGAGGGAAAGTCCTGAAAAAAGTACCGTTAGGTACCGGTACCGGTACTGATATTGGTTCAGATGCGAAAGGTACCCAATCCTAGTTATTACAGAGAAAAGAGCGAAAGAACCCGAAAAAAGGTACCGTTGGGTACTGGAACTGAATTTCAGGTACCAGTAATGCTATGATTAATACATGTAATAAACTAGAAATAAAGACTTAAATGTTACAACATAGGGTGTCTTGTTACCCTTCCAAGCTCAACATGTTGGCTTTGTAAGTTTATCTGTTTTACAACAGCAAATAATAAAGAGAAAGCTATCACTGTTTATGCCGATATCCCGGTGACATGACACAGGGCCTGCTCTAGCCCTTTGGTTGCCCTAGGCGAGATTGAGTTTTGCCCCCCCGTCTCGCATTGCCAGATCTCTACAGTGCTGTGTCAGCGATAGAGTAGCAATGTATGTTCATTTTAGTTTCTTATTTTAATGAACCCCTGGACTGTAATATTTCAGATATGTTTGAGCAAGATTTCTGGTCATGTTCAAAACTTTGTGTACATTCAAAATATATCTCATCTGTGCTCTCTGAGATTTGGAGGAGTCATGATATTTTGAGAAAAATAAAGTGATAATAGGCTATTACAAGAATAAAGTCAGAATATTTCAGAAAATAATCCACGTGCACCATAGCCTGCTGTGCATTATGTGATTGCTCTGCTGATACGGTAGATCTCAGACCTTCTGACAGACACAGAGCCCCGTTTGGGTCTCTGGTCTCTGAATGAGTCAAAGTTTAGGGAAGTGGCTGTATGCTGCTCTACATCGGAGGTGGAAAACCGAAACTAGACCTACTGCAGAAATACACGGAGCACAAATGATGGGACACATCTGCCGCAGCATGTCGACAGCAGAGCGCATCCATTATAAACCACAGAGTGGACAAAGCGACGCACAGGTCTGCTTCAGAACTCCGTGTGTTTGAGTCTGACCCATAGACTGGAAACTTCACGTCACGGGAATCAACAATTATGTATTTTGGCCGATAACTCAATGCATGCAAATGGGACATTTGCGATTGATTGCAATTTCTCTGCCAAAGTAATTGCTATCAACATGAAACTTGTGATGCTCGTTCAGCATGCCAGTCTGAGGCTCTGTACCAAATTTAGGGGGGCTATAATCAACGTAGACAAGTTTTGGCCCTTTTACTCAATCAATGTTAATGGGATATTTGCAATGGGAATGTACCACAGACCTTGCAGCTCACACTTCTCAATAATTACTGATGTTTGCCTCCTCACCGTTACGTTTTGGTTTTTGCTTTTGCGTGCTCCCCTGGTTCTCTACAATAAACAAACTTCTTAACCCCCCTGACAAAGTTTCTACAACCTTCACAGTAGACAAAGGCAAGTCTTTTCTCTCACTTTTTCAATCCAAAATCAACACCATTTACAACAACTTGACCACCTGCCCTGCTCCTTCAACCACCACACCTGCCTCCCCCCTCTCAGTCACTCTTTCATTTCTGCTGTCCCCTGTGGTCAGGGGGGTTAAGAAGTTTGTTTATTGTAGAGAATTGTTAAAGGTAGTCTGTATATGCATGGAGATGAACTGTTAACCACTACATTTGCAACGGCAATGTACCACAGACCTTGCGGCTCACAACTCTCTATATTTACTGACATTTGCCTCCCCATTGTCAGGCTTTGGATCCTGCTTTCGCGCACTCCCTGGGTCATCGGGGGCGACTCGCGTCGGGGGCGACTTGCACCGGGAGGCTCGGACCCCGTCATAACTGCTTGCAGTTCTAGTTAGGTTTGTAGTTATTGAACATTACTAAAAATTTGGCTTAAACCTACATTTTTACCAGTCCAACATGTGATCATTCCTGGCAGCCTGCACACATGTATGACATCACGGGTACCTTTGAAGATACCGCCCACTGCTGGAAAATAACTGTGTTATAGGCTGTACTATGTGACATTAGTGTGACACTGAATTGAATCTAGATTCAGGTCATACAGGATTACCATGCATAGCATCAACCCGTGGATACAGGCCTGTGTCTGAGAGAAAGAGCCAAGAGATACAGATAGACAACTGTTAGATAAGTGTGGAGGAGAGAGAGAGAGAGAGAGATGAATATCTGGCCAATGTGGTTCTTTAAGATGCACAGACCCTTCTCTAGCACCTGCAGATAAAGGTGCTTATCTGTCAGGTTTCATGTGCTCACCAGGCTCTCTCTCTCTCTCTGTGTGTGTGTGTGTGTGTGTGTGTGTGTGTGTGTGTGTGTGTGTGTGTGTGTGTGTGTGTGTGTGACAGAGAGCCTGTAAAACGTGTTTTGGAGACGGGGTGGGTGAGTAGGGCAAGTTGCAGCAAGCCTATCAAGCACATACAGTATTCACTTGCAGAGACACCTGACTGAGTCAAACTCTTGTGGTGTTCAGGTTAGGGATTATCAGAAGAAAGTGTCCATCTGATAGCTACATAACCCTCAACCTGCTTTGTCTAGGTGGAAATAAACAACGTTATTACTTTTTTGTTTCTTACCACTTTCTTTATCCGCCCCCCACTGAAGCCTGACTCAGGCACTTTACAGGGTGGGTGTTTTGGGAGCTTTGTTAGTAAACCAGTGGACTATCCCAATTGCTTTATGACTAAAGCCTAGCATGCTATTACAGAGCTTTGTCATAATAAAATCACATCTTCCCAGACACTTACCCTGAGACACACCCTGACACACCCACCCACACACACACACAAAATCCCAGAGGGTTGACGGGACACATACACATTGTAGCCCTCATCGCCTACTACTGTAAAATCCTGAGCCTGGGAAAGGCCCCAATGCACAAATACATACAAACACACATAAACAGCCTGTCATGTAGACCTGCTTCAGGCAAACACTGTGGCTGAGAGAGGATGCTGTAATAATGATAAAAGGCTTACGCCATGTGCCGCAATATTTTCTCACGTAACAAAGAGCCCTTTTAATCGCTGTTCAGATCAGAATAATACAATCAGACATGAATTACTGATCAGAGCACACCTGCATGAAGATAAGCCTTATGAATTACAAAACTACTTATACTAATATAACTATGCCCCATGGATCAGATAATGTGGGGCAGTTGTAAGTGCTGCACTCTGCTTTTGTTACCAGGCTTAATTGAACATAGCTTGGATCTGACGTTGGCTAACATGAAGTTAGCTCCCTCCTTCATTAGTGCCAGAGCAAATTAATTCTCCCTACAAATCAATGGGCTTATAGTCTATACACATCAGCACAGAGAGATTTCACGAGCGGGCTGCTGTATCAGCTGGCTAATTTTCTGCCTCTACTCCACAGCCATCCCCCCTACCAACCTTGTTTATCATTGAGAAGAAATCAGATCAACACACGAGGCCAATACAGTGCCAACAACTTTGTCCTGCTGTTTCCCTCTTTTTCATTTATATAGATACAAACGTGCCCTCGCTGCCCTGCACAGAGTCCAGATCAATACGTAATGGGCATCACACTGAGCAGATGAGCTCTCTCTGACTCTTCCCATCCTGATTGAACACTGTCTCTTTGTGTTGTTAAGGGCATTTGCCAGTCTTAGAGAGAGCGAAGGATTGAAGGAGGGTAGCTAGCTGGAAGGATAAAGAGGAGCAAGGACAGAGAGTGACGGAGGGGAGAAGATGGCACGGAAAGGAGGGAAGAGCGGAGTGCCAAGATGTTGCACAACAACCTCTAGTCTTTCCAACAGGCAGAATTATCATTCAGGGCCAAAACACATCAACAACGATCCAATACCCTGGACTTACAGATACAGCTTAGCACCACCCCCATCCTCAACAGCACATACCCACACATAAAAGAAGCTTTCAGCCATTTTCATCCATCTAAATGTAGCTAAGAAAATGTATATCTCATGACACATCTATAGACGTTATGGTTACCCTTAAAGGATAAGAAGTATATAATAACAAATCCCATTAAAATTCCATTACTCAATACTTTTCGACATCCTTACGCTGTCTGTAGCATGAAGCCCATTTGTCCCTATTGAAGATGTAAATCTTTAAATAGTGACATAAATACATAAATGTGATTTATTTTTAAAGGCTCAGTCATTTTCTTAAAAAAAAAAAAGCTGGGCAATGTAGTTTTTAGAAAATACTCAAACTCAACTTAAATAAGTCTAATAAGTCTATGCCTAAATAAGTGCATTTGTATGGCACTATTTTCAGATGCGGATTAATACACTTTTGGTGTACTAGTTAGTATTTACAGTGTGATTGACTCAAAACAAATGACAGTGCCCATGTACATGGTAATGAATAAACGTTTCAGCCAGTGTGATTGTGTGGGCACATTTTTGTGTTTTTAAAAATATAACAATGGCACAGAGGAACAAGCTATATCAGGCTTTAGCTGCACAAGTAATACTTTTTAGTGGGCGAGTTCTTTTTGTTGGATTTTTTGACGGTTAAAAAGAAATAGAGGATCGCCAGATTTTTCTTCTGAATGACAAATACAAAACTATTCATTATAGTTGCCAATAACTAGAGTTGTCATAACCAACTCTCTGAATTCCATTTACAAATTTCATGAAATTTTTTTTGTTTTTAGGAGTAAAAGCAAAGCTACAATATACTAATCTACCTAAACTATATAACAAATACCAGCCAAATTGGATCTAATGCCATCAAATGGGGGTAGTCGTTTTACAATGTAAAATCTAACTTTAAATTAAAAAAACTTTTCTTTCAAAATTATAGACCTAAACCATATTTCTAAAACTCTATCCAGCCAGGACTACCTTCTTTCAGAATACGGTTCAAGTGCTTTTAAAATCTACATCATATGGAGAAAATGGCCAAGAACCTTTAGTCCCCGACAATCTGCCCTTGAGTGCTGCTCTTGCAATACTGGCTAATCAGAGTAGTAGCCTTAGCTTAGCAGTTGCGCCTCTGCATTATGTGAAAAGTAAAAAAAAAAAGGCTGTCGACTGGCTTTCGGAGCACTTCAAAAAGCCCAAAGCAGTATGAGCTAGAGCACAAGTGACAGACACACACAGGGGGGCCAATGGCTTGTGTGTGTGTGTGTCTGTGTGTACTATGCTGTATAGGTGCATGTGTGTTTGCGTGTGCTAATGCATGTGTGCGTTTATATGCGTGCTATGTGTGTGTGGGTGTATGTGCTGGGTTAGGGGAGGCCTATTAAATAGCTGCCTGAGGAGAGGCCTTTCAGTTGGGAATCTATGGGGGGGCAGAGAGGATGGCAGGGCCATTGTGTGTCAGAGTTCCATCCTGAGAGCTGGAATTAGAGCCTTTTTCCTCTGCTCGGCTGTAAGACTCCGTACCACCACGACCATGTGTTTAATTAGAGCAACTCTAGAGAGACAGCCGCGAGAGAAGAGGGGGAGGAACAGGAGCGATGAAGCTAAAAAGACAAATGAAAAATATAACAATCATTGGAGGAAAGAGGGTGAAAAAAAAGAAAAATTTGATTCATAATGTATAATTATAAAGCTTGTCAGTAATTTATGTAATTAATTTATGAATTGTTAGAAAACTTCAATTATAAAATTAATGTGATAAAATGTTAAAATGTGAATGTGCATATATATATATATATATATATATATATGTTTTTGTGTCTTTTAGATTGTATATCCTGTACCAGAAATCTTTTCTATAAATTTCAATAAATACCATTTGGCAATACTGTGCAAGTCTGATTAGAAGTGTAATGACATGAATGATGTCAACATGATGTGAGCTATGATAAAGGTTAGCCCTGGTGAAAATCTCTAATTTTTACAGGGTGCATTTTACTTTTAATTCAATAAGCTTCCACCCTTTCAGGATTCCTCACATAAATAATGGTCGAGGAGTGCATAATAAAAATGCCTTTGTGGAGGTTATAGTCCAATCAAATTAGGTAAACAAACATTAATGGATGGTAATAAATGTGAGCATCATCTCCAAATAGAGTGGCCATTAATATTGATGATTGTTTTTATTCTGATGCATTACAAACCAAAGCGACATCAATATTTGTCAGAGCAAATGAGTGTGAGAATGTACATTTTCAGTGATTGGATAACTTAATGGATAGATGGAGGAGATCAACACAGGCTGTTGTCTCCTCTGCTGATGATCTATCCGTTTAGGCTTGTAAGGTTCATTTATGTTAAATGGGCTGATTGTTAAGGGAGGTAAACAATGTGTCCAGCTTTATTCCAAAACAACTCATTCTGCGTAACAGTTAATGCCATTAAGGCCTGCTGGTAAAAGGGCTTGTCTTCCAAAGAGCTGCTTGTTTGTTTACTGGCAGGGCAATCAAACAGGCTGTCCAATTGAAGGGGGTGTGTGTGTGTGTGTGTGTGTGTGGGTGTGTGTGTGTGTGTGTGTGTGTGTGTGTGTGTGTTAGAGTGCGGATCGGGCCGCATTTTTCTGTCCGAGCCCGGCCCGCGTCCGACAGGCATTAAGATATTTGTGTCCGAGCCTGACCCGAGCTCGACACAGTTAAAATCTCATACTAATTACACATGTACGTTTGCTTGTGTGAAAAGCCCGCTTTTATTAAGCAACTGTAGGAAGGCATTCGGAAATGTTAACACAGGCGTGCACCTACATAATAAGCTTTTTTAAATGCCTTATCACGCTGATGTGACCGAGCCCGACCCGAACCCAAACATCATTTCTAAATATCTGTCCGAACCCAGCCCAGCCCAGCCCGTCAGGTCCCAACAGGCTCGGTTCGGGTATCCATCCTCTAGTGTGTGTGTGTATGTGTGTGTGTGTGCGTGTGTGCGTGCGTGCGTGCGTATGTATGTTTTAAACTCCCACCTGACAAGACTCCTCACAAAAGATAAAAGAATAAAAGTTTTGTGATGTTGATGATGGATTTTCTAAAACTCCCATGTCATAACATAACACTGTAAAGCAATTTAATGGAAAGAAAAGGCCTGTCATGGGACTTCACAAGACTGGGTCTACAGTACACAGGCACATGTTGACCCTAGCTATATTTGGTCTCTCTCTCTCCAGTGTCTTAATCCCGCTGTCTGCTGTGTTTCACCTGATTAGTCTGATCATTCACTTCTGACAGGCCCAACACACACACACACACACACACACACACACACACACACACACAGACTTGAAGGGCAAGGAAATAAAAGCCTGACGAGAATGATGCGTTTGCCCACTCACAGGGAAAATATCCATCATAGCCTGCAGTTAACGGCGTCACACATCACTTCACATGGCCAGTCGCACTGTCGAACACTGGCTCATTTAGTGTGAGGTGCATACACACACACATAATTAAAGCTGATCAACGTATATAAATCCCTCAGCAAAAGGTTTCCACACCAAATATGCATAATGAACCACATATATTCCCTTAGGGGATTTCAGTGCAGAGAGATAGAGAGGTATAAATTCAAGAAGGAAGAAACAAATGCAAATGTGAGGTACGACTGTGGAGTAGAAGCTGGGTTTCTCATACAATGCCTGAACAATATTGTCCTTCACCTGCTGAGATCTAAAGCAGTAATCAAGAGGCGTGGAGAGAGCCATGGCAACTATTTCAGTGCGGGGGACCTCTCAGACTCTGACTAACTCCCTCAGGCTAAAGATAAGAGTAAGCAAAGTGTGTGTGTGTGCGCTCATGCATGTAGGTGAAGGAAGTGTATCCCTCCCCCTCCAGTGCGCTCTCTCTCTCTCTCTCTCTCTCTCTCTCTCTCTTTCACTCATTGATTCCTCGATGACCAACGTTCTGTTGTAGTCAAAGTTGATTTAGTTGAACTCCGAGGGACCATCCTGCTCAGCGGCTGTAAATTACATTTATTTACAAGGAGGACCAAGAGAGGGAGGAAAATGTGAGTGAGTGTGGGTGTTTTATCTGTGTTCATGTTGAATGTGTCCAAACCAAGTCGGTATCGCTTTCTAATAAGGCACCCCCTTATAACAGGTATACAGTTGGAACTCATGGTATTGTCAATGATTAATAAATACTTGTTTATCATCCTCAAGCTTGACACTTTAGCTTTACCTTTTTAGGTAGCACCTTAAAGGAACAGTTTGACGTTTTGAGAAATGATTTGCTCTCTGGTGGATGGTGGAGTTAGATGAGAAGACTGATACCACTTGCTACAGTTATACTAACAGATAAATAATGTAGCGAAATATCAATCAATCCTCTTATATAACTCTCCACCAAAAAGCAAATAAGCATATTTCTTGACATGGCAAACCATTCTCAGAAAGAGTCCTCCAATCAACTGTTGGACCACTTGCAAAGCATCTGGACCAAAATCCATTTATCAACAACCTATTGACATTTACAACAGTAGACGCGATAGTTTCTCATTTTTTTAAAAAGTCATCATGTCTGCAGTTATATATGATAATAAGTTATTAGTAAAGACTTTTTTTCCCACCACAATTCATCAAGTCTGCAGTTCTAAATGTGTTGTTAATAAATGGACTGGTCCAGATGCTCTGCAGCATTTTCGAGAAGGTGAGTAATCAGTCTTCCTGATGAACTAGAGGGCTAGCTGAAAAAAAACTGCAAGTGTCCTCCTGGGGGGAAATCTGATCGAACTACACAGATTCTTTTTACATCCTGGCACCCCAAAAGTTGTTTTCATCAATTGTCTTGTAAGGACGATTATAAGACCAGTTATCATTAACCTGTACGCCATTTATAAAGGTTTTCTTATTAGAAAAAAGTGCCACTACTTCTGACACCGAGCAGGAGCTTTATGATATTCCCCTGGTGGCACCCTAACCTCACCTAAGCCACAAATCACCTAAACCACAAATCCCAGCTCAGTCTAGACCACACAGGAAACTCTCACAAAGAGCTGTGGCTGCAGTTTGGAGAGGGTGAACACAAACAAACTTTGTCAAGTGATTCCCTCTTTCTCTCTCATCAGCGTAACAATCCTTTTCCAGCCTGAGGCTAAGATTCTCTTTGTTTACGCAACGTCACATGGTGTTCCAGATGACCCTACCTGAAGCCAGGGACTCGTATCCATTTCCTAGCTCTAGCTCCACATCCCTCCCCCCTGCTCAGGCCTCAGCTCATCCACACACCAGCTATCCCATTGCTTTCACAAAGGAAGCTTCACTGGGATGTAACTCATGCCTGCACATATAGAAAGTCAGGACAAAGCCTTTATTCTCTTT
>NC_135855.1:14956385-15128885 GCF_031162955.1 Sander vitreus | reverse complement strand
AGTTGATATTAAAAATATTAAATATAGCTGTTGGGGGACCTGGGTAGCTCACCTTGTAGAGCGCGCGCCCATATATAGGAGGTGTACTCCTCGACACAGCGGACGCGGGTTCGACTTCGACCTGTGGCCCTTTGCTGCATGTCATTCCCCCTCTCTCTCCCCCTTCATGTCTTCAGCTGTCCTATACAAATAAAGTCCTAAAATGCCCAAAACATTATCTTTAAAAATAAAAACGATATATAGCTGTTGATTATGAGTAAACAAATGATAGTAAGTGTGAAATAAGTAAGGAGTGTGACAGGATGCTCTAGGGCCTCCTGTGGGTCAGGACCTCTCAAGGGATCCCAAGAAAAAACATTAAGGATTCACCAGGTACTTGTACACAAATGAGTTATTTGTTGTAAAATATCTACTCTAAAAGTCACTAGTGGACATTACTTTATTTTAAGGAGGTCACAATCAGACGTCAAGACGTCTGATTGTCTTGTGGGTGTACTTTTAAAAACACAATGGATAATAAAACATTATTTTCCATTGCCATACAGCTGCATATATATCTGCTTGCATAGCCGGGCCCTTCTACTTATGTGATATGATGATTATCCAGCTCAAGGTGTGCGGCTCGGCTCCCATCTGTGCAGAGGTAATTACAGTTTCACTCCTCTCCCATAGTCATTGGGAAAAATAACTTCTGTACCATAATACTGAAAGTGAGACACTGCTTAACCATACATACAGTAGACCTGCCTGATGTAGACACACACACACACACACACACACACACACACACACACACACACACACACACACACACACACACACACACACACACACACACACACACACACACACACACACACACACACACCATTCATACAAGCATATATGCTCATAAAGGTGGCCTCATTTTGAGGGATTTATTGCATTCTAAGAAGCATCAATGTGATTTAATGCAAGTAATACAATTTAAGACTCCTGGAATCTGTAAAACAGCGGTGAAAATTATTCAATATAGAAAAATATATTAAGTGTCACAATCCCCACCAGCAAAAAAAGAAATAAAAAAAAAAGTTATTTAGCTTTATCATTTACGTAGGGACACTTGATCTTGGAAATGCAAGAATCTTAAACATGTTCCATAATTTACCCATGTGAGAGCTCAGAGGTAGACCACAGGAACTGAATAAACACCATTCCAAAAAACCTGGAAGACCTTTTTAAGAACAATTGGTGCTTGCACATGAAAATCAGCTGTTTAGAGGAGGAGGACTTTATATAAATTATTACCTTTATCCTAACAGATAGAACTTGACATGATTGATAAATAAATCTCTATATATCTCATTTAAAAATCCATTACACATAAAAGTTATTTTTCCCCTATCCAACAGTCTAGATAATTTTTTTGGGAGTCATATCATCTACAGTTCTTATGACTTTTATGCTTATGATTTATTGCTTGCCACATTCTCAAAAGTACCTAGAGGCCAACCAATTTGAAAATTCTTATTTGATACGTAGCAAACATGTTTCTACGAGCCATGTTCTTAAGAGTCACAGCCACTCTGTCAGGTGATGTTATTCACTCATCATCAATGTGTCATGCTGCATGCCTGTTAAGGGTGTGTTTATAAGGGTGTGTTTCCAAATTCAGCCTGACAATTAAAATGGGAAAACAATATGTATACTCTTATTGGAAATTAGCAGAAAATGTCTAATTATTCAAATGAATTGAATTAAGAGAAACAAATATCCTCCGATTTTAAAAGACAATGGTCAATTGTGAGGGAGTGTGAGCAATGCGATCAAACAAGCTTTTTGTTGGAGGAAAATTGGCCGCGATGACAAACAGATATTCAAATGCTCTACTGCACTTCCTTCCTGACCAGTATGGAACGTGTTTACTATGCAGCAGAAATTTGACACCGGCATCATGACTTCTCAGTTTTTAGAATCTATTCTAGCCATCGAAAGGACACTTTATGAACACACCCAATATTTACACACTTGCACCAAGACAGACACAAAGAAAATGCAGTGTCATCCAAGCAAATTACACAAAGGGCCATTAACATTGTAAATCCTTGGAATTTCTTTTGAAAATCTATTTTAGCATGCCTGCATTACAGGATGAACATAATTTCTCCTGTTGGAACATTAAGGTTTGATTCCATTGTGCTGGTTCAGTGATCCCAGAAAAATGTGACGATACATCTACTGAATCTATTTCAAACAGGGAATTTGACTGTGTCCTGGTTTGCTGCTGTTTTGTTTCCGTTGCTGTTGTTCATCTTCTCCCAGCCTCTGAGTCTCCCTGGAAGGCCCTGTTGTCATAGAGATGCTGCTGTCTCTCTGGGTGAGGGCTCGCTGGGTCAGTCAGTGGGACTTCGTACATGGGTTCTCCTCCCGTCACTGTGATCACAGTGACATCTGGTGGGGACTCAGCAGAAAGGTTCTCTTTTGTTTCCTCCTCAACCCCGAGGGCCTTCAGGATGTCACACTTACACATGGGG
Organism: Sander vitreus; assembly: GCF_031162955.1. Taxonomy (NCBI): domain Eukaryota; kingdom Metazoa; phylum Chordata; class Actinopteri; order Perciformes; family Percidae; genus Sander; species Sander vitreus. The sequence continues at coordinate 15,126,372 of NC_135855.1, read as the reverse complement.
CAGGTCCTCCACTCCAGCAGCCAGGGCTCGATGCAGGCTTTGTGAAAGATGTGGTCACATGTCAGCACTGTCACCACTTCCCCTGCTTTGTAGGACTCAATACACACGGCACACACATGGGACTCAGACGTAGTTTCCTCATCCCCTGTCTTGAGTTTCCGTACTTGCAGACGCCTAATCGCCTTCTTAGCCTCAGATTTCAGCTTCTTCTCATTGCGCCTATGCATACTCAGACTGTAGATACGATTGGCAGAGATAAACACAAAGTAGGCGATGGAGGCTGCCGTCACAATGAAGAAGGCGATGGACAGGAAGTAAAGCCAGTATGTGTCCATCCAGGGTCCATGGGGGCTGCCTACAGCAATATGCATCAGCACCTCTGTCCCATTTCTCACCAACTTGGCAATCTCCATGCCCTGAGAGTTGCCAATCATGATAGCCACAACATCATCTGCATCCGAGTGTGCCATGTGAGTGGTGCTGTTGCCAGTGCCATCCACATTATACACCACCACACCCGTTGCTCCTAGTCGGTAGGCAGCATTGATCTTCTCACTGAAAGTGCAGTTGCCCCTTTTTACCAGGGCTATCCAAGGCGGGGAGCTGAAATTGCGGTTGTAGACAGGGTCTGAGCCACAGCCTCTGGGGTCTCCCTTGGGAAGTGTAACAATGCCGGAGACTTCCTCCACGGGAGAGTTACGACCATACACCCCACAGTCACAGTATTTGTCTTCAAGCGTATTGTTGCTGTTAACATAGCTTATTTCCATTATGGCTGTCCAAAACACCAAGGCTGCTGAATAGTGAACAAGTCCAGACAAACACAGCAAAAGCAGCAGACAGTGTTGTGTCTTCTTACCCATGGTAACACTCTTCTTAAAACAGGAAGCCCTCTGTTAGCTTATTTTACTTCTTTAAAACTCCTTTGTTAGTCCAAGTTCCTGGTTTGTTCGAGCAACAGCGGTCTGAACACAGCTACGGTTTCACCCAAGCTGCTGTCTACCGTAATCTGATATGAGCCTTTGGTAACACAACACGAGCTATGCGTCAGCCACTCACCTCTCGTTATCTTCCTGAACCTTGAACACTGAGCACTCCTCACAGAGGGAAGGGTGCTGGTATTCAACAAGTGGAAGTACACAAAACACACAGACCTGTGCGGTTTCGTGAACCAAAGAACAGCATGCGAGAAGGCAAGACGCGATAAGCAAATGATAAGGATAATTCCCTGGTCAATAACACAGAGCAGTCTTGTGAAACTATTAAAAGCTACTAACTTTCCCTTGTGTAATGATGAGCACAGCAACTCAACCAGTTTTTCTAGTTTGGCTCGTTTCCTTCCCTTATTTCTGTAGCCGAGATCACTGTTGTGAAAAGCAAACTGACAAGTATTACTCTACCCGGAGGTTTTAGACTGTCTGCTTCTATTAGTGGTGGGTGGGAAAAATCGATCCAGCATAGTATCGTGATATTTTCCGTGGCAATACTGTATCGATACACTGATGCCAAGTATCGATCTTTTATTATATAAATTGCACATGAGAATATAAACTTTTGGTACTAGAATAATAAGATCAATTGCTTTTTCAGTCCACTAGATGGAAAACTTAAGTGAAATGAACAAACCAGAGACATTTTTTTCTTTAGACAAAACAGATGTTGGGACATAATTTGAAGTTGGAAAAAAGGTAATGAATTGCAATATATCACAGAATATCGCAATATGTTTAAAATCACAATAATATCGTATCGTGGGGCCTCTGGTGAGTCCCACCCCTAGCTTTTACCACACATTTTAACAAATATACATAGACACATTTATAATTGTGACCTTTAAGTCACTTTAAATGTGCACACATCATATAATAAAAGGTGTTCCCTGCATTTAGATACCTTTATTCCACACAGCTAGCATACCAGGGAGAAGTGAGATGTAACATTGCCGAGTTTCCATTGTATCTTCTTACACACAAAAGGAAAACACACACACACACAACACACACACACACACACAACACACACACACACACAACACACAACACACACAACACACACACACACACACACACTTAGATAGGCTTCCAATGACAAATGAGATGGAGAGGTTTCTTGCCAAGCTGCTATTTTACCTTAGTCCTCCAACACACTGCAGTACCTGGCCTTTCTAGAATGTGCTAGTAAATCATTTCTCTCAGTGGGACAAAAATCTGTACATAAAAAGAGCCAGGTACTTAACGTTACTTACATAATTCTTAGTATTTGCTGCAGCCCACAGTTCTTGATAGCAGGAACAATGCAATGCTAACTATGACCCTTAAATTCCTGAAACTGAAATCATTACCTCGACACAGCAGAAAGCAAATCACAATGTGAAACCCATTAATACCATATTATCTAACGAAGGAAAAAACTAAAAAATCCCGGCCGCATGATCAACTCCGACCTGCGGCCCTTTGCTGCATGTCATTCCCCCTCTCTCTCCCCTTTCATGTCTTCAGCTGTCCTATAAAAATAAAGGCCTAAAATGCCCAAAAAGATCTTTAAAAAATTTATTAATAATAACAAAAATAAAAGGTATAATCTACAGCACTATTCGCATGAGATTAGTATCATCTGGGGACCTCAAGTGATTTAGAAATTCCCCCCCCCCCCCAACACCTGAGTTTCGGATGGCGCATTCGCACGGGATAAGTGAAGCCTGCTTTTACTCAAATTTATATCATGTTATATATTCACATATCTATACCCAGAGAGTTGGGTATCCAGAAGCGCGGGGGGGGGGGGACACACGTTATTATGGATCCAACGCAACTTCTAGGCAAGTCCCGCACTACAAAGCAGCCCGATGGCCGGGGTTAGGCATTGACCTCGAGTAGTTAAGGTTAGGATAGCCGACTGGTCCAGGGATAGGAACAAATGAACAAATCGGGTTCCGTTACCTTGCGTAAGCAGGGATGCCTGGCCACTAGTAGCATGTGAATGCTATTGAAGGGCAGGTCCCTCCTAAAAGTTGCGTGGGTTCCATAATAACGCGCGGGGGACAGCCAGGGCGAGGCCGCCGCACCGCACTTTGGTTGGGGTTCCGTATCTTTTTGGGCCAGGCCCGGTAGAGGTTTTCAAAGGGGCATACCCTATCATCCCTGCCCGGGCGGCGCCCACACAGCATCACCGTCAGACGAAGCCGTGGGGAGCGCATCGACTCGTGGACAGAGGTCTCCGGTCAGACAGTGGTCCAGACTAGATTGGTCATGAAAGGCCTTGTGCATAGCCCCTCGCAATCTCATATCCGTCTTCGCAAGAGGGATAAAAGGGGCGCACAGGAAACAAAAACCTTGAAAAAATTATCTACGACCCCGCCAAATCACAGACATGCCGATTCGCACGGGACAAATATTATCACAGAACCTTGGTGTTCGGCGAAATATGGTAGGCGATTTGCGGGGGAATTTTTATTTGACAAATTACAGACATGGCCGATTCACACGGGATTAAGGTCACAGACAACCCCCGTAATTATTACCAATGACTAGAGGTCACCAGGTAATACTAATCCCATTGTAATTTCAGTAGTATTCATATTGTAGGCCAGTCTGGTAATAACAACCAAATATAAAAAAGATATACATATTATAAATATATAAACAGAATTATAACAAACTGACATGTTTTAAAACTCTTAAATAAATGATGTCCTGCACTTAGTAATGAAAATAAATTGGTAATTGGGGGGAAATGGTGTTGTAAAATAAAAATAAGACTTTAGGAAAAGGATATTTTTGAAATAAAATCTGCCGCAATTAAATATAAATGACCAGAAATAATTATTGTTATTGTGAAAAGAAGAAGGGAGAAATGGCATGCAAGCAATAGCTTTTTTTAAAAGTATTTTATATGGGATTAATATGGGATATGATATGGGATTAATTCACAATGCCATAGTTATAGTACATATTATTGTCTTAATTTATGGTTTCATAATTTTGTTTGATAAATGTATACATTTTTCCTTAATGTCAAAAAGTAGTCAAACTACAAGATGACCCACACGTGTTTAAAAAAGCCACAAAACCAATCGACTTATACCACACAGAGGCGCCATTTACTCACCATTTTTTGACAGTAAACTATGGAATGCCGTTTTATTCAGAATTAAATAAATGAATAAATACATGAATAAATAAATAAATATGCCTTTGAAATACATCATTAATAAATAAATACATTTCATGGTACTTTTATTTCATAAGTCCACATTTATTTATGTCCCTCTCTATTTATTTCCAGTTCTTATATGCAAATCAGGGGGCGTGGCTATCTCTCACATTCAGAACAAGGTGAATGGGACTTCTTTGGCAGACCAACAACAGGACAATTTTAACAATTTTCGCCATCTTATTCATCACTAAATTCACTTCTAAGAACGTTTTAGGCGAGAAATGAACCGTTTAGATTTCAAATATAGGCAGTCTTGCGAAAATCGTTGCCGAATTGACAATTTGCTTCAAAGAGCTAGCAAAAACGAGCATCAACAATGTCTAGGGACAAACGAACAAATTCTTGTTGTGCTCTGTCAGGTCAGCGCTAGTTGGTGGTCTAGTTACCCCAGAATAGGCGACTGTGCGCTGGGTAAGTACCGCGAACTGCCTGTCGTGTTGCACTCTCACTTCGCCAGCCTTTTTTTGCCCACGGCTTTGTTCTGAATGTGAGAGATAACCACGCCTCCTGATTTGCATATAAGAACTGGAAATAAATAGAGAGGGGAATAAATAAATGTGGCATTAGGAAATAAAAGTCCACGGAAATAAATAAATGTGGACTTATGAAATAAAAGTACCATGAAATAAATTTATTTAATTATTTATGTATTCATTTATGAATAAAACGGTATTCCATAGTAAACAACACTATTTTGACCCAATGTCATCCATCACAACAAAAGAAGCATGTGCAGCCTAAAGTGGCTGATGTGCTGGCCTACAAATGCAATCAAAATGCCAAGCAGACTTTTAAGGAATTAATTATATGGCAATCTTCAAGACATCATACTTTCCATTCATACAACCTGCTACTTAGTGCAGAACAACAATCTTCCCAGTTTAGTGCAGGGCCTTTGACAAAAAATAAGCAAAGCAACTTACCACTTGTTCTGCAGGTCTGTCTCTGCTCTGAAGACAGACTGTCCATCTGTTTAGAGCACATATGTCCCCTGGGCTGGGAATTTGGGGGAACTTGGGGCATGTCCCAACAAGCCTGAGACCAGTCATCCCACACACACCCCTTTTTCTGTCACAAACGTCTACTTGTAAGGTGTATAATAAAAAGTTGAAATATAAGTAGTTTATAGTTGAACAGCCGTCATCTAGATTATAAGCAGGGTTTGAAAGAGTAGCAGGGTTGGAAAGAGTACTAGAATACAGAGATGGGGACCCGAGTCTGAGACTCGGACTCGAGTCGCACTTAAGTCGCACAAACAGCTGACTTCAGACTTGACTCGGACTCGAGACTCGTCAACAACATGTTTTCATGCAATTATTGCTTTTTAAATATAAATGTATTCATGTATTTCTATTTTCTTTTATTGGCGCATATACGTTGGGGAAACGTATGACGAGCTGCATGTCCCCTGTCCTTTGCCATAATGTGCAACGTAACGCATGCGTTATACCTTATGTGTGCGCACTCACACATAAAAATACATTGACGATGGCGACACCAAGTCCTCCCGGAGTTGTTCCTTTTGTCATTAGTTTTGCTTTCAATAACTTGGTAAACAGTAGCAGTAAGCCAACAGCTACATGCAAGGTGTGTGGCACCAAGATAAATGATGCCGGATCAACAACTTTGAACTTCAACAGGCATCTCAAAACGCACCCAGATAGGTCAGTCACACACGCTAAGAAAGTGAAACGTTACATTTAGCATATATCGTCACAGGTAACAAGCTAACCATCGCAAAGTATTGTGCTAATGCTGGGAACAGGCACATTGTATCTTTATAGTTAGTAGTTTCTGAGGCTCAGACATCCATGGCGCACAGGAGGCGGGACGCACGGATCCATCTCCCCAGGAACAAACGCTGTGCCGGATGGGCAAACTCATGTGATGCGTAATTGATCCCGTGGATGATTTGTAGGCTATGAAGTGAACAAGGTGTGCCTGGTCCACCAAACACTGGGCCGTCTTAATTCTGCACATATTTCTGTTACTGTAGTCCTATTTATTATTTCATTATTTCATCCATGCGTGGCGCAGCGGATCCGTGCGCATTGTCACCTGCCGTGGAGACGCTGGCCTCACTAACCTCTCCTCCTCTGAGTCGGGTCTCCCTCGCGCTGGACTCAGTTTCATTGAGCATACTAACTAACTGTGAAAATAAATAAATTGCATTAGATCAGTGAGTTCAAACTGCTTATTGTGCGTAATTTGGACTGACACTGAGATGCATGTTGTTCTGTAACTGGTGTGGCGCTGCCGCTATTCTCTTGATTTCCACTTCGACATTAGATTTTTTTGAGTGAAACAGACGTTACATTTAGCATATATCACCACAGGTAACAAGCTAACCATCGCAAAGTGTTGTGCTAATGCTGGGAACAGGCACATTGTATCTTTATAGTTGTATCCATATGATGTGACAGCTTTAGGTTAATATTTCACCAGGTCCGAGGGCTAGAGGGATGTGTTAAGTAGCCTAGACCCCATAAAGTTATCTTACAACTGATTTTGATACTGTACTGTCTGGATGGTAGCTACAGGACATGCTTTGAATTCATAAGATTTAACAATACAGTGTTAGGGACAGATCAGGTGGCCAGAGACTTGAGACTTGACTTGGACTCGTGGCAAAAGACTTGAGACTTGACTTGAACTTGCCCCTCAAAGACTTGTGACTCGACTTGGACTTCCAAAAAATGACTTGTGAACATCTCTGCTAGAATATTATCCTCAGCTAAAATAGGTTAAGAATTAGTACTCAAATACAAGTAAATTACTTTAGTAAAAATGTAGGCCTACTTATAGGATTAAACAGTAGGTCAGCTAAAATGTACTCTGAGTAAATGTTACTGCGTTACATTTTAAAAAGTGAAAAGGAGGGTGGAGGGAGAGTAGAGAAACAAATGTATGATGTATAGGCTAATATAAACTCCACAGCGGCTGCAGCCACAAACATCAAAGCAAAAAGAGAGCTACGCAGTTTTTGAAGTGTAGTACACACGTACACGTACACACGTACGTACACACACACACACACACACACACACACACACACACACACACACACACACACACACACACACACACACACACACACACACACACACACACACACACACACAACGCTACATTGGCTAGCAACGTTCTCCTGAATGAGTGTTGTACTCACCTGTCTGAATGCAGACTCGGGCACCGCGAAGTCCTCCAAGTTCAACATCTTGCATCAGGCTCTAGTGCTCGGTAGTCTTCTCTTGTTCCAAAACAGTAGAAAGAAAGACCTCACACACACCTCACTGAAGTTAGGAGGTATTCAGTGAACGCCGAACGACCTATTAGCATTTAGCATGTAACATGTAGCAGCACGACCCAGCGTGCACCTGCGGGTCACGGGGTCATGGGGTCACGCGACGCCCGCGGTGTGTTTGATTTGGGGGACTTGGCGTGCTGCCAGGGTGGTGCATTGACGCAACCTATTTACAATCTGCTGGGCACAGCCTGGATGCGATTTGCGATAACCGATGTCACTTGTTTACAATAAAGTAAAATGAATGTTTAAATTACTCAAACAAGTACAAGTAGGCTACAGAAAAGAGACTTTGTTACAGTAAATATTCCGCTACTTCTGAAAGATGTCAGTCAAGATCTGCAGATGTGTGATCTTTTTGTACAGTCTGTATTTGAACTCCGGAAAAACTTAGTAGGCCGAATCTTTACATTGAGCTTTCTTTGTCACATAAAAAATAGCTCATATTTATAGCAGGCCTATATTGTTATTTTCTTCTTCGTTTTATAGGCCTGTGACCAACAATGATGACTTTGCAAAAACATGTCAGTAGCCTAGTCTATACCAAACATGGATGTATTATAAAAAAAAATGCACTAAATCGATTTGTAGCTATCTCTTCGGTGATAAGATCAAGCATCAACTCGTTGTTGTAAAAGTAGGTTTATGACACTTCACCTGCAGAGCTTATACATATTTACAGGCATAGGCTGGCATGGGCTACATTTGTGTGTGTGTGTGTGTGTGTGTGTGTGTGTGTGTGTGTGTGTGTGTGTGTGTGTGTGTGTGTGTGTGTGTGTGTGTGTGTTCACCCCTGATGAGCCTCAGGCTGGAGCGTGTTCAAGTCGACTGGAATGACGCGCAACTCGTGATCCCCCATTCTTTGTAGCGCCAGTCCTTAAAAGATGCTTTCTCCCCCCAATAATCTCTCTCAGCAGCTTGTAGTCGTAGTGTATTGTTAGATGCAGCCTTAGCCCTCAATTAGAACTTGCTTAGAGCTTGTTAGAACGAAACATATGACTCCTTGGAATACTTGCTAATTGCACTTTAGTTACTCAAGTAACAATGAATAAGGTTGCAGCTCTGCAGAGAAAGAAGAGGAAAGATTTTATACCGTACTTTCTAGGATTTGTAATATTTTTATATTGCACGGTCCATCTTGTATCATATACCGCAAAAACAACACAGGAAACCCACTCTACCAGGGTGCGTCGGGCTCTTGGTAAGAAAATCGTGTGCGTGTGCGTGTGTGTGTGTGTGTGTGTGTGCGCGTGTGTGTGCAATTTTGTTTAGCCTAATTTGTAGTGTTTTTAAATCTCCCACAATACTACTAGATAGGCTGTATTTGTTTTAGTATGCAATTGGCTCAGCAACTGTGACACTGTTCGCTCACTCTTGTCTTATATTGGTATGAAAATGCCGTGTAACTGCCATTAAGTTGAGTGTGTGTGTGTGTGTGTGTGTGTGTGTGTGTGTGTGTGTGTGTGTGTGTGTGTGTGTGTGTGTGTGTGTGTGTGTGTCCTGCTGTTTCAGAGAATGAGACAAATAAACAATGCATCTTATCACAGTCCTCTGAGTTTCCTGGTGGCTTCTTCACGGTGCAAGAGAGGAAGGATGGAGGGCTCGTCATTTATTTCATGCTTATTTTCTACATGCTTCTGGCTGTCGCAATTGTCTGCGATGATTACTTTCTGCCCTCTTTAGAAGTGATCAGTGAACGTGAGTGAAGAAATATCATTGCACCATAACATGAACTGTATTACAGTAATATACTGTCATTGTGGAAATAATGATTTATACGATTACTATAGGCAGACTTATAGTAGACTTTATATAGATTGTGTAGGACTCTTAAGAATACCTAAATATGTGGACAGATTGTGTATAAGTCCACACATATAATATGTTATATATGTTTAACTAATTGAACAGTTCTTAAGTTGTATTTTAATGAATGGAAATAGCTTTTACCAGGGTGTGGTTGTGGTGTTTCCACTCTGTGGTTCTACATTTGCTTTAGATGCGGATGTCTGTACCATCATCATCAATTATACTAACAATAAGCATAACTAATGATTATTGTCATTATTCAATTCTTTTTTCAATGAATCAGATAATTGTTCAGCTTATGAAAAGTCTCACAAAGTAGTGAAAAATGCCCAACACAAGTTCTGAGAGCCCAAGGTGATGTTTCAAATGTCTTGTTTGTTCGACCAACAGTCCAAAACCCCAAAATATGTGGTTCAAAATTATATCAAACTGAGAAAAGCAAATTATTTCTTATCAAAACTGTTAATTTTCTGTCAATGGACTAATTTATTAATTGAATAAGTCTTAATAAGGTGTAAACCTGACTAAAACTTACAGTGGGTGGACCTGTACAATGTAATGCAATACCAGACATTGTCCTATAATAACATGTATGGACATTACCTGGTCATATTTGAGGTTTTTGTTTGTACTATAGTTGATTTTGATTGTATATAATAATCAAGTTTTTCTATTATTTTGTACACGCCATGCAAATTGTCGTGTATTCTTGTTTTATTTTGTGTTTGTCTCAGGTCTGGGACTGTCTCAGGATGTAGCAGGAGCCACATTTATGGCAGCTGGGAGTTCTGCACCTGAACTGGTCACAGCCTTTCTGGGTAATCATGCATTATTATGACAATAACTACAACCGGCGATGTTGATGGTGACACCAGCATCATCATCACTGTCACCGTATTCCTTCCCAACCCGATGAACAGTGACTCCACCACCATAAGGGAACAGAGAGGGATTGTGGCCTTTGATTAGGACATGTTTTCCTCTCTGCACTTTATTTGCTCTCCAGACATTTCTTCTTATTTTTCATCAAAGCATCCACATTGTCTCTGTCTTCAAAGCTAAGATGTGCTCTGTATGTGTGTTAGGTGTGTTTGTAACAAAGGGAGACATTGGGGTCAGCACCATCGTGGGATCAGCCGTCTACAACCTGCTAGGAATCTGCGCTGCATGTGGACTCTTGGCCTCTATGGTACATTCTGACACAATCACACACTCATAATATTCAGACAAAGATTACCATCCTGTTAACTGCCTGTACACAAGAGCAGCACCTTTATTGGGTCAAAGCGGAAGAATCATTGTGTACATTGTGTTTTATAAGCTGTGAACCATTTATTTTTATTTCCTTTATCAGGCCGGGCGCCTCACCTGTTGGCCACTGTTCAGGGACTGCCTGGCGTATAGCATCAGTGTTGTTGCTGTTATTGCCATAATTTCTGATAACAAGGTGTACTGGTGAGTGTCAGTGTGTACGGCATCTGGTTACGTGATCTTTAAACCACCATACACAACTTGCATGTAAGGTGGTTGTAAAAGACAAAGTCAGGGACCGCTGTTGATTGCATCTTGTGACACTGAGAACAACAAATGAAAACCGATCACAAATCAAGTACGGTGTAGTACAGTACTGGGACTCACTGACATTTATTACACTGACCGTACAGAGCACTTAATTAACCTTAAATAAGACAATATCACATCATAAACACAGTAAAAATGTAATGGAAACAGGCTAACAACTAACAACAGGAATAACTCCCAAAATGTCCTTAATCTATTGCTTGTTGTTGTTTAAAATATATTTTAAAAATCACCTGCTTATTAGGGCCGGGTGATATGGCCAAAATATTTTATCCCAATATAAGTCATTTCACGACATGTTTTTCTGGTAATTCAATAAATAAATAGTCCATATGAAATAACCACATGGTGAAGCCTATTTTTGAATACTCCTGTGTGAATTAAATACTTGACAACTAAAAAGTACTGAGTATTTTCTCATTTTAATAAGAACATAACGTGCAAAGATCAGAACGTAAAGCATTGTCCAAATGACAAATAATATTGCCGTAACGCAGTTCAGTCACTGGTTTTTCGACATTTCGATAGAAACAATATTGAAAAATATATATGATAGACATATTTATCGTTTTGACGATATATATATAGTCATATCGCTCAGCCTTACTGCTCAGACACTTGAGGTCATTTTTGCACAATATGTTTTCTTTGGTCAATCTTCTACTGGCAAGGTAATGAACTCAGATGTTGATGTTTACAGGTATGACGCTGCATGTCTGCTTCTGGTCTATGGCGTCTACATCATGGTTCTGTGCTTTGACCTTCGCATCAGTGAGTTTGTCCTGAGGAAGCTGAGCCCTTGCTGCACCTGTCTGGGTAAAGGATCTGATGAGAAGACTGAGACACAGCCTCTGTTGGGCTGGAACGACGAAACCACCCTGCGAGCCCGCAGTCGCTCCAGAACAGACAGTGGAATCTTCCAGGACGACTCGGGATACTCTCACCTGTCCCTCAGCCTGCATGGCCTCAATGAGATTCCTGAAGGTAAAACACACTTCTTAGCACATTGTTTACCAGTATTTGTGTCCAACTGGAGTAATCCACTTGCTGACCTTCACGACCCCTGATGATGTGATACAAATTCACTCATAACATGTTTGTCTGCTTGTGTTCCAGCAGAGCATAAAAGTGTGTTTGCTGTGCCGGAGAGTGACCTGAAACGGGTTTTCTGGGTTCTGTCTCTGCCTATCATCACTCTGCTTTTCCTGACCATCCCTAACTGCAGGAGAAGGTTCTGGAAGGGATGGTTCATGATAACCTTCCTCATGTCAGCTGTCTGGATCTCAGGTTTCACATATGTGCTGGTGTGGATGGTGACTATTGTCGGTAAGATCGTGGTTTTGAACTTTTTCTATTCTGTGATGCTTCAGATTGTATACAATCAGTACATTTCCTCAGTGTCTTTACTTTAGTTGCAGGTGTCACGCACCAGGTTATAGAACCTTTGTGGATCACAAGTCCTTAAAACTTGTGAGAAAAAATGTCTGATTTGCAGAGTAGAATCACATGTTGGTCTGCTGGCTAATTCCTGAGATGCCATTGTCATGGAGGGTAAGGAGGGGGGTTATTGTAGCCAGTGGGCCAAGTGCAAAACCAGGATTACAGCCTGCTTCATGCTTAAGGAAACAGTCATGTGAGCCCTGGCTGTATATATAGAAGTAGCCACAGGCACTGGTCCAAGAACATAAAACTGACCTCAGATCAGGCTGAAAGGGAAGCTTCATCATGTGACGGTGGTAGGTCTACTGAAGTATAATGAGATTATTATCCTGTAGTCGTCAAATTGGCTCACATGAGCAGAGAGTTTGGTCTTATGAAAGAGCAGGCATGGGACCGTGCAGGTATAACTGAACATACAGTGTGTGATAAAGAATTAAGATTAACAAAATATGTGGTAAATATTTGCGTACCAGTAGAGTTTAAATACACCTTTTGGTCTCCTATGGTCTAAGACAGTCCAAAAAATAAAACAACTCTCTCTTCCAAATCCAAAAACTAGAGCTTAAACTAAAATGTGTGATGCCATCAAGTATAAGGTGTTGAACTGCTCTAGACAATGAATTGGGAAAGATGTTATAGATGCATGACTGATATATTTTTTAATTACCTCTAAAAAAAAATCTCACGTACCCCCTGCAGTACTCCAAAGTACCCCTAAGGTTGGGTGTACCCTAGAGGTGTTGAAATGAATCAAATAATCGATGCATCGAATCGTGGACATGGACGACGCTGCATCGATAATCAGCCGGGCCATAATCGATTATTTCTGTTTACAATTTAATGTATGCCTAACAACATTTCTGTTTACATATTCTGTTATGTTTTGCACATTCAGGAAGTGCCATGTGCTCAGTGCTGTAGTTTTATGTATCCAATTTATTTAGTATTAAAGCACCGCAGAATGTTTTGTTTTTGAAGCTTGAAAAGCTATGAATTAAATATCCTATATGGCTTTAATAGTAAAAATGTATTTATATTTGTGTGCTGCATCGTGATATCGAATCGAAGACATGATAATCGTAATCGAATCAGGAGATCAGTAAAGATTCACACCTCTAGTGTACCCCAATTTGAGAAACACTGATATGATGACACTGAGGGCCTCATGTACTAACGCTTTTGTGCCCTCTTCAGGCGTATTTGAAAGTGGGAGTTTTCCATAAAGAGATGGGAGGAGAAGCGTAAAGTGCGCCTAATTATGTATTCCGCGATATGTACAAAATCCTCCCGTGACAGCGCGCCTCTATTTTGCGATGAAAATTGTCCGCCTCTTAAAGCAGGTGTAAACCAGCCGCAAGCGCATATGCCTCCTGGAGAAATGGCAGCAGTAATCCGAGCAAGACGAAGACATAGGCTAAGGAGAGGGGCTGAAAGGATTTTTGCCACAAGGAACACACTACTTCAGTTGAGTGAACACGAAATCATTAAGCGTTGCAGATTAAGCAGCCATGCAATATTACAGTTACTGGAAGAACATAGAATCTCCGACACAGCGTTCACATTCCATTCCAGCAGTTGTTAAACTCCTCGCTACATTACAAATATTGGCATCAGAATCATTTCAAACAGTCATAGCATCAGCAGTGGGAATATCGCAGTCTGCACTCAGCCGTATCATAGCACCAGTACTTAACGCTTTGCTACAGCGCAATTGACGGTATAGTGGGCGGATAAAGGCGCTGGTTACCCGATGAAATGCAGGTTTGGTAAATACGACGTAAGCTGAAGTATCACAGCGTGCGCTTTCTGCGGGTTGGCCATGGCGCTGATAACGCTACATTTTCAAATGTACGTACATGAGGGCCTGAGTGCACCCGGAATACGGGTACATATTCTGTTTCAGAAGTACAATAGAATAAAGCTCAAAAAAGAAAACAAACATTCTCAGGGTCCACAAAATCTCCCATTCAATTGTCTTTGGAGCAGCTCCAGGTTTTATACTTGACTTAGCCTACTTTCTAGCTTTGAGAGAGAGAGAGAGAGAGAGAGTAGCTCATGTTCACAAATATTAATTGAACTTTCATAGGCCGTGAAAATAACATATTGGAATGAACTGTAGGTGGGTGTAGACTAACAGTAAATATTTTTCCTACAACTGCCTCCAATCAGAGCCATAGCTGCCACGAGGACACATGGTCATGTCTGTAATATTTCTAGAAATGATGGGTGGTGTATAGTGACGTGAAAGGATTTCAAGGATTACACCGGTTGGGTCTTACTTTTTGACTAAATTTGACAGTTTGAGGGCAAATAAAATACATAAATGAAAGGAATTGTCTCCACCAGAATTACACACCTGGCACCAGCACATAATGTAGGAGAAAACATTTACAGTACACCTAATGGAACAGTTAAATAATGAATAAAACATACAATGTTGTATTGTTTTCAAATGCTCAACCAGTGTCTAAAATAGGCCAGTACTCACCAGTATTGAGTCTCAGCAGTTCTGATTTTTGTCCACATGAGGCTGATATTTATACTCAAATAGGCTATATATCATGATTTATTGGGAAAAAACAAACATTCAGCACCCCCATATAGCCCAGATGCAATAATCCTTTGTTTCATAGCCACATTTTAAGCACTGCGATGATTTGACTGTGAGATTGGCAGTTGAATCACGCTCCTTAGATTGAATAGTCGACTATTCGGGGTCACCCCTACAAGATATACATATGAATATGAATATATGCAAGACAGATTGCGATGATCATGTTACGAAACTACTGAATTAGGGTACTGGCACTTTTTTTGGTCCAATTCAGGCACTGTGCTCAACACATTGTGTTAATTTAGAGGCTTATTGAAATGTTCTTAGGTGGGTGGGGATCTGTTGAGAGAATTTGGTCTTATGATCTCAGTATTACTAAAATCCTGCTACGGCCCTGACTCCAGTGGTTACTGATTAACCACCAGTTAAGATCTGCTGCTTTCCTCTCCCTAGCTTGATGTTGTTGGTAGAGGGGGGACTCTGATTGTTGTGGGTTTGTTTTATGTTAACACAGGCGAAACCCTTGGCATCCCTGATACAGTTATGGGACTCACTCTGCTTGCTGCTGGAACCAGTATACCTGACACCGTAGCCAGTGTGATGGTGGCCAGAGAAGGTAAACATCAGTGTCACAATTTATCAGATGTAATTCCCAACAGTCCTGGATATAGTTTGAGGCCAGCCATAACAAAACATTGAAATTAAGACTAATTTGCCTCCTTCGCAAATTCCTTTTTCATAAGCAACACCACGGATTTATTTACTAAATAATAACCAAATTTACTTGGTCGCTTAGCTCTTGCAGAAAGATATGCAAGTGGTAACTATTGATTACTCATTCACTTTGCTGACCCACTTTCCCATTAACCATTGTAGAAATGACAAGAAGTTACCTTTTTTTCTTAACTTGAATACCGAAATTGTGTGTGAATAGACTTAAATGCAGCATGTAAATGTTTAAAACGTAAATGTTTTCTGTTTATCAGGGAAAGCTGACATGGCCATGTCCAACATTGTGGGCTCTAATGTTTTCGACATGCTGTGCCTGGGCCTGCCCTGGTTCATCAAGACTGCCTTTGTAGACCCCAACAACCCGGTAGAGGTCAACAGCACCGGGCTGGTCTTCATTTCCATCACGCTCCTCCTTTCAATCGTCTTCCTTTTTGTAGCCGTGCACATTAACGGATGGAAGTTGGACTGGAAGTTGGGACTCGTTTCTCTATTCTGCTACATCCTCTTTGCCACTCTGTCCATCCTGTACGAGCTAGGGATTATTGGAAATAATCCCGTAAGACTGTGCAGTGACTGAGATCTGACCTCACAAGGACTGAGGCCATATTTCAAACAGAGACTCAACAGTCCAAAAACACAACAGAATTGTTAAACCTATAAATCATTAAATGTCAAGGAAGCATGGACCCACTCCCATTCTTTTAAAGATTTAAGATATTGTGCCATGGAAGACATGTGCTGGTCACAGGATGATCTCCATTAGTAATATATATACTGTATATATATTTCAATTTAAGGTGGAAGTGTGCCTGTCAGATCCAGACTCCCCTTATCATACAACGAAGAACCATTTTCAAGTTCTGAGATGTCTTCTGTCTT
This sequence comes from Sander vitreus, assembly GCF_031162955.1. Taxonomy (NCBI): domain Eukaryota; kingdom Metazoa; phylum Chordata; class Actinopteri; order Perciformes; family Percidae; genus Sander; species Sander vitreus. The sequence goes on along the minus strand of NC_135855.1, from coordinate 15,109,858 downwards.
ACTCAAGGACCATAAACAGAAGTGCTGTCACAGGAGTGACTGCCAAGTTTGAATAAATCCAGAACTGACAACTCAAGGAATAAAAGGTGTCAACTAAACTCTTTTGGCCTTATCCTTCTCTTTAAGTGGGTGAGTTAAGACAAATGTCGGCACCATTTACACAACTCTGAGCTTTTATGAGCAAGTCTTTAACTCTTGTCTAGAAATTAGTAAAACAAAAACAACCAAAAACTTGTTTTCTATTACCTAAAAAGTAAAACGAGAAAGATTTTATCAGCCGTGTTTACAGCTAACTGAAAATCCCACATGGACTTCAGACACTAATCCATACTTAAGATTTGTAACTGGCAATAGAACAAAAAAATGACTTACTTACAACTGATCGTATTCTACTGAAACAAACTACCACCAATCTTGGAGAACTGGGAATGTAAATAGCCTGATAAAACATTCTGTTCTCACTTCGTTCCAATTGCTGCATTTGTGATTAATGTGGAATTCCCTCACTCTTAAGAAGCCACTGCAGGGCACTGTTGAGCAATAATACTAATCAGATCACCACCTCAGATTAAGTTTACATGCTGGAAGAACAACTTCGAGACTGATCTCAGGAGATTTTACAACCACCAGGTTTAAAAATTAAAAAGTTTATTTGTTCAAATAAACTGCCGGACAAAAAAGGGTTTACAAAACAAAGATAAAAGAGCTATGTCGTTTATATAAACAAAACAAACTGTGGACACATGGAGATATGAAGTAATTGTGTTTTTAAAACAAAACAAAAGATCATTGGCAAGAGGACTGAATGTGAAAGTGTGTTAGCATGACTTCTCCAAAAGCTCTAGGCGTTCCGATCGATACGGACGTCCACCTCTCGGCCATTGATCTTGGTTCCATTCATCATCCTGCAGGCCTTCTCGGCACTCTCTGGAGAGTCGAATCTTACCGTTCCACAGCCCTTTGACTTTCCGTTCTCCATCTTGATCTCTGCGAACATTACCTGGCCTGCAGTATAAAAGAACGAGCAATGAATGCATTCTAAAACCGCAATAATTCAATGTTGATGAATGTTAAACCTGTAACTTTGCCATGCATGTCCAATGACTATTCATAAAGAAATGTCAGAGAGAGAGTGGCTTGTAAATTTAACAGAGATTCAATACATAGTAAGAAAAAGACATACCGCAGTGACTGAACTTCTCTTTCAGCTTTTGCCATGTCAGATCATAGGAGAGCTGCAACACACAAATGTATACTTCAGTCGATACATTTGTCAACATTAACATATTTGAGGCTAGGCAAAACTAGTACAAGATGCAAATAAAAAGATGAGTGCATCAACAAAGCATAAAGTACAAATACATCATAAAAAGAGTCACACTCAGAGATATATATATATATGAAATAGTCATTAAATAAGCGGCTCGGTAACTCCAATCCTATTCAACAGACTTCTAAATCTCTATACTAGTTCTCATATATCTAACCCGCGCTTACATTTCGCACAAAGATCTGACAGCCTCCTTTGGACCCAGAGGCCCTGTCAGAAATGCCTCCACCCATGTGGCCTGGTCCCCCACCTCCATAGCCACCAAAGCCACAGTTCATGTCCATTCCTGACATGCCCATGCGGTCAAAGCTGGAGCCCATCCGGTCCATCGACATATTTCCCATTCCACCACCTGCAATTCACACACACACACAAAATGAGAAAGAAAATTAAAATAACGTACTGTATATTTTAATACCAGCATATTGAAACTGTCAAACACTAATCATTACAATGATGCCTTTCACCATCTCGCATAGGTTTTTTTTTTTTATTTTATTTTTTTATTCATTTAGTCCAATGACATATCACCAAAGTGTGTAAACACTTAAACTGTATTGGTATCCAATCACATCAAAACATTAGCTGCCACAGTCACTGTGACATGTTTATAGAGGAACAGTCAGACTTTAGACCTGTATTTGTTCTTAGTCACCAACCAACTCTGTAGAAAGAGTGAAAGAGTGTACATAGAAGTTATGAAATTATCTTGTGAATACAAAATACAAGGTTTCTCTTACACGCTTTTCCACTTTGTATTTTGCGTACAACTCCATGGGCCCGATTTTGATTGCGCAACAAATGCAAAGCGGTGGGTTTTGAGTGCACCAACTGTGTGGGCGTCTCCAAGCGCACCTGCTATTTTTGCTTGTGTATGTGCGGCAGTGCAAAGTGGTGGCTGAAGTGGAATAGAAATCGGAGTGTGTGGTAATTAATAGAGATGTTCCGATACCGGTATCGGCTCCGATACTGCCTAAAACACTGGTATCGGTAAGTGCTGGAGTTTATGCACCGATCCGATACCACGTAATAAAGCCCTAAAGAAAATCTACGTTAAAGTAGTTTATTTATGTTCTTTTTCTCCGTTATAACTGACTGTCAAACTGGATAATAAAAGAAAGTTCTGTGGCGTTCATTGTTTGTTCATGTTTCACAAAAAGTTTAACCTGAGCCAGACCAACAACAAAAATAGAAATCATATCACATCCATACAGGGATAGTAGTATACTATACATATTATTATGTTAAAACATAATAAAATATATGACACACTGGTATCGGATCGGTACTCGGTATCGGCTGATACGCAAGTTCAGGTATCGGAATCGGGAAGCAAAAAAATGGTATCGGGCCATCTCTAGTAATTAATGAATACATTCTCAGCTAATGACCAGTCTGATGTGTTTAGAGGTGCATGGGGTTGATCTGTTATCCTGGTTTGCACAAGATTTAAATAAAAAGTAAACACTGTGGATGGCTGTGCATAACGTCAATAAAGAGAACGTTCAGAGCACTACTTGCTGAGGCCGTTGCGCCACCACGAAAATAGGGCCGTGTTCAAATCAATGAAATGTTCTACATTGAGATAACTGAGATCATCATCACAAGAACAGGTTACTAGGGACCCATAAGATTCTTTTCAAGCACTTATCTCTGATAAAAAAAAGAAGAAACTAATGTTGATACACAACACTCTTCTTTCATACAGGCAGTAGTGTTGAGAAAAACACCTCATATCTAGTTATTTACAGAAAACCGGGCTGAAATTACATCCAGCTCAAAAAAGAGGCGTGTATAAATTAAAAGACGTTAGAAAATCAAAAGATGGTAGCCATATACAATGTTTGTATAAGTAACACAACCAGATCAAATGCCAAAAAGGGTTATTCAGGTTTCCTCATTCTTCACCCACACAACATGCACATTAGATTCTTTTTTCATGCTCGGTGTGGCTACAAGCAGAATGACACAAACATTAAATGTTATGGTTCTTATGTATACAGTATGTAATGTAGATCACAATTGATACACCAGTGCTCAGGGACACATGAGCAGAGCCACTGCTTGTACTGACTGAAGGATAGTCTCTCCAGCTACTGGGCCTCCTTGTTACACATCACCTATTTAGCAAGGCATGGCACTTCATACATCATGGTACACAAATACTCATTCATCCGTTTACATGATTGGCTTTATAAACTGTCAAAAGACTATAAAATGGTAAAGTCTAATACCTTTCAAATGTCACAGTAATAAAGTGGCCCAGGGCTCTGCTAGAGAGCTAACTGTATCTTACAAGTACCTCTAAATCGAAGGTGTATCTACAGTATAGGGTAAGAATTAATATTCAGAAATCATATACAGATTTAGAAAAACTCTGGATGGAATATCTCATGTACCTAATCCAGTCCCCATGTGCCGCATGCCACCACTGCCCATGCCTCCTCCAAAACCTCCACCTAATGAAGAGAATGCAAGTCGGAGCAGGTTATATTAGATTATACCACACACATTTCACAACAGTAAACACAGAAAGAGTCAACCTATGAAAAGAACAGCACACAAAAAGCATTCCCTAAACCCCATAACTCAAAACCAAACTACATAGAGAAACATGCATAACCTCCACTGTGTTAACAGTTTAAGAATGACAGAATTCAGGGTAGGGCTGGGCAATATATCAATATTATATCTATATCGTGATATGAGAATAGATATCGTCTTAGATTTTGGATAACATAATATCGTGATATGATACAAGTGTTTTTTCCTGGTTTTAAAGGCTGCATTACAGTAAAGTGATGTACTTTTCTGAACTTACCAGACTGTTCTAGCTGTTCTATTATTAGCCTTTTCCCCACTTAGACATTATGTCCACATTACTGATGATTATTTATCAAATATCTAATTGTGAAGATATTTTGTTAAAGCCCCAATTGTCAACCCTAGAATATCGCCGCAATATAGATATCGAGGTAGAACATAATAGAATATCGTGATATCTGATTTTCTCCCTATCGCCCAGCCCTAATTCAGGGTTGTCTGAGGTCAGAGTATCACTTACCCATTCCTCCAAAAGAATCACCAAATCCTCGATTCATTGGCATATCACTGTGGCCAAAGTCACGATCCATTCCAGCCATTCCTGACCGGTACATATCTCAACACAGAAAAACATTTAACCTTAGACTTAAGTTATCAATAACACAAAAGGTGCATCTCATTGTTTACAGTATAATAACCTAGAGCTGAATCTTTTCTCTGCCCAGTACTCTGAGTGAATATGCTCACTTACCTCCCATCCTGCCACCTGGCGCCATGTCTCTCCCTCTAAAGCCACCCATGTTGCCCATGTTATCCATGGCCCCAAAGCCCCCTCCACCACTCATTCCTGTCAAAAGCAGCACCAAGTTCGAACACCGTTCTTTCCTTCCTCCACAAAAAGATGACATTGGTCTTTTACAGGAAACTCGTGGGAGCAAAGACCTTACCTCCTCCAACTCTGTTCATTCCACCATAACCTTGAGCATCCATACCTAAGAGAAGATGTCAGTCAGGCAATGCCAAAGCACATATTGTATCCATTTACGACAGACAGAGCTATAGATATATATATTTTTTTTTTCCATGGAAAGTTACTGGGTTACTGGGCATGATTTTCAAACACTGTACAAAGGCGTTTTTTGGCATATTGTCGGTCACAACCTAACACCTAGTAGTGTTAAAGTCCTGCATTTGAGCTGTTAAGTTGGTTTGCCGGCATATTCATTATTACAGAATGATATTCAAAGCCGTTGATTAATGCTGCCCTGTGGTGCTAATGTGTTGACTAGCTAGCGGAAACGCCTCAGAATCGATCTTAATAGCATTTGCCTACAGAGACCGACAGGTTTGCAACACAGTATGCGATGTACTGTTTGTGGGATAACATAACTGCTAATATTTGAGGGGTGACTGACCTCCAGGCCCCATGGACCCCATGCCTCCTCCTCCTCCTCCACCACTCAGACAGTTGGCATTTATAGGCTGCCCTCCTGGGCCCAGTCCCATGCCGATACCACCCAGACCCCCTAGACAAACAAGGAAAGGAAAAAGTTTGAACTACTATAATTTACTAACATGAATAGGGTGGATTACGTAACATAAGAATTTATACAAAGCAAAATCAATAATGCTAATGACAACAGACATTCATTGAGAATTCAGTGCACTTAAAGTAATTTAGTAAAAAGGAAACAAAGATATCTTTAAGCCGCCTACACATGATCTGCGGTAAAACCACTCTGTGCTGGCCTTCCATTGTTTTCCTATGGGGAGAGCGGTGCCGCCCAACAACGCGCTACCCTTGGCGTCACGCACTGCTCGGAATTGCCGCTGTGCGCTGCACTCAAATTTAAAAATTATTTCAACTTTGACCCAGCTGCCGCTGACCTTTCAAGGCGCAACCAATTCCAGAACATTACCGAACGTTCTGGAATTGGAACGTTACGGAACACACCGAACAGACTCGAGTCACTGACCTCGCCAGACTGTCCGACGGCCGATTACCGGGTTGGTGTGTCACGGCCTTTACACTGACAACGTTGGTGCTATAAACAATTCACTGAGACTATTGCTATGGATACAAGTTTGATATCTGTACTCACGTGGTAACTGAGGTGTTTTTTCTACTTGACGGAAATCATCAGGGGGAACCGATTTCTCATCCTATAGAACCACACAACAAAATGTTAAAATTCATATTCACAGCCTCTGTTCAACTTAAGTTACATGATAACTAAAAATAACATACCATTTTAACATGCATCTGTCTGTCAAATAGCATCTGTCCATTGAACATGGCTGAGTCCAGAGTCAAGGAGAAGCTTGTGGTAAAATTGTAAAGCATTACTTTGTGCGCCTTTCTATTTCTTTTTTCTATTTTAGTGTGCAATTCTGAAGGATACATATGGCCTGCACAGCCTCCAGTGACTGCTCAAAAGTCACTGTTCCCATCCCTCGGCTCTTGCCGTCTTTATCCTCCTTGACGTCTGCTCGTTTCACCACGCCTGCCATACCAAACACCTCCTTCAACTTCTTCCAGCCCACCTTGAAATCAAGCTGTAAAAACAACAAAGACACAGCTATTTTTAATTAACATGAATAATCGTAACTAGCTAGATTTGGAAATTAGTTGTCACTAGGAATGCACCGATCCGACTTTTTCAGTCCCGATACCTGGGCTTTGTGTATCTGTCGATACCGATCCCGTTGTTGAATTAATAATACACTGTATACCTTCCACCTTATACCTTCCTTCCACCATGTGGAAGAGACTAAAGGCACCAGACTTTCCTAACTAAGACAAAATAACATAGATGTAATGTATTGAATTCTTATGCATTTGTTATTTAAAAAACAATTGTGCATTCAAAACGAAAATGGAATGTAATCAAACTTCTTAAAATAAATTTAAATAAATAAAATGTAGTAGCAGACGCAAAATAGTGACTACTCTTCCAGCATGCGACACACGCGCTGCTTACGAATGACGTAGGATGTGCTGCGACAGAGAAGAAAAATAAAAAAATAAACTGGATCCCCGATCCAGCTATTTTGTCAATATCGGGGCCGATATCCGATCTTAATATCGGATCGGTGCACCCCTAGTTGTCACTATGTCCTCACATTGGCGACAAACACTGTGGTGCCCAGTCGTCCAGCCTGCAGTGCATGGATGACCTCAGGTGGGATGTTGGGGTTGTTGGAAATGGAGGACGGGATGTTCATCCCACCAGGCCCCATGTCCTGCCCACGGCCTCCCGGTTGACCTCCTCCTATGCGCTGCAGCACACGCCGAGCATGTTCCCCATCAGGGTCCTTAACAGAGAATACATTACAATTTACTTCTGATCTCAGATAATATGGCAAATCCAAAATCAAGATAATCATGAAGAATTAGTCAAGTGTGGGGTGTGCCACTATTAAAAGACAATTGTACAATGCAGTTCCACACTTCATTGGCATTATCTGGTGATATTTCAGTGTCCATCATATTTCTAGTTCCACTAAAATGTCAATCTGGTGTTATAACTGCTACAATTATTTGTAACCACTTACAAATCTTTTTAAACCGTATTATGGATACAATCTACAGAAAAGCCAAGAGCAAAGTGAAACAAATGCATAATGTTGGTTAAGAGTAACAAGTAGCAAATGTTTGTGTTAGGATTATTTACTTTTCAAAATCTGACCACAATAAAAGAAAAACCGTAACACTGAAAAATAATCTGTCACTACCCTGAAAAAAAAATGCATTAAATAGGATTTTAAAAAAAACAACAAAAAAACATTAGGGTTATTTACTTCCTGAAACAAAACAACAATCAGTTGTTAAAGACAATATAATTACAGTTTTCAGTTTAGCTGTAATCATTTAACCATATTTTGCTCCCACCTCCTTGATGTTGAGTGGCCTTCCACTCAGGTCATGTTTATTCATAGTTTCTATCGCCTTCTTGACAAACTCCTCATCTTTGAACTCCACCACACTGTTGAATCAGGGAAACGGACGCATCAGATGACTCCATGCAAGTGCGAGATTTAAAAGAAAGTCCGTTTGAAAAAGTAAGGTCGTTTCTTACCCACAACCCTAACCAGGGGGCATCATAGAGTCCACGTAGCACACATATCAAGCCAAGTCGAAGGAGTGAACAAAACACAGTTAAAATCAAATCAAAGGATTGGAACATAATAAATGTAATGTATCAACATGCTACTAGTATTTTCTATAGTGCACGTCGGCCATATTTTGCCCACGGGCTTGAGCCAGCAGGTTTTTGGTTGTGTTTAAGTCTATTGCAAAAATTAAAAGGCTAATAAGAACACATTCTTTATCATTATCTGAAGCAATGTTGGTAATTACTACTTTTTAAATAATAAAACAATAAGTGTTTATATTTGAAAAGTTTTGGTAAAAACATTTAGCAGTAACAGATACCTATGCATTGTAATTTACCTGAAACATTTTAATGTTTTGAACTGGACACACATACCAAGGTAGAAAATAAAAAAACTGCATTAATAAATTGATTTAGTACATTGTTTAGGATTGACCAGTTTTATCACTGCAATAACCACCTTTACATCTATAGTATGCATTTTTGCCATTTGGTATAAAAACATAGCCTAACAATGAATAAAAAAAACACTACAGGATCTTACAAGAATATTTTTGTTCCTTTGAAGAGAGAGCTGTGCCATATAACAGAATTGTGAAATAAGATTTTGAGACATGAGGGTCAATCAATAAGACAAATCACACAACCCACATTTCCCTTTGGAAAATGGCCAAACAAACAAACTTTTACACCAATTGAAATAACAACAACAAAAGCAAAAGTGCACTCTTAGATGAGTTCATTAGGCTACTTTTTCCAAAAATCAACAGGACATCTCCCTTTCAAGTGAATATCAATCATTAACCATCTATCAGGCTCTAAACACAACCCACAGTATCTCCAGTTCAGTAACTTAGTAAGACCCAAAGGATCAGAACCTAAAAGAGCACTTGATTATTGAGAGCCTGCTGAGGATATTTAAAACCTCGTGCAGCAAGTTGGCCACGTCACTTACCCTTGACTTTCCTTCTGCATCCTTAAAGAGCTCCACGTATGTAACCTCACCAACTACATGAGACATACAAAAGGAAAAAATACCAAAAGAACAAAGGAATTTAAAGTCACCAAGTCGTCGTTGGCCTTGGCAATGCCGCTACAGATGGAGATGCCCCATTAATGATCAACAGTCAGCCCAGACCAACATCCCACCAGACAACACCATGCCTTTCTGGTCAGTGACTGAGACACCCAAAGGCCAAGGCCAGAGAGAAACACAGCTACATTAAACCTGGGAAATTCAAAAGACTTCAACATGATCAGTTTGTCAACAGATTCCATTCATGGCAGTTGAGAGCTTTAAGCTGCCCTTTGACCTTTCAAAAGGATTCTTGAGACCCCATAATTCAGAAAGTAAAACATTACAATATTTTCATTGATATAATCAAGATTCACCTTGCAACAGATGCAACAAAATCATTCAACAATCAATTCTACTACTGGTTTGAGGTTACATGTTGGAGCTGGCAATGCTCCAAAAGGTCATCTTCCTTTTCCTACAGACATATCAGCCCAAACTAAATTGGTGTCCATCCAAAAGTGTATTAAAACTCCACACTAAATTGGCTCCCTACTTTCTGCGCTAATTACATCCAAAGAAAGCTACAAACTAATTGACTACTGCTAGAAGCAGGATACGACATCTAGTAATAAAGGGAAAAGGGGTCAAGAACTTCTGATCAGATGAAGAGAGATAGAGAGAAGGGGAGACACTATCCCCAACACTGGGGACATTACCTTTCTCACGCATTAGATCTTTAATTGCCTGCCACTTCATATCATAGGGGATATTGCTGATGAACACCCGGTTCCTATGAGCAACCTTCTTTTCTCCACCATGTTTGTCTTTGTAGGGATGGTAGCGGTTTCCTTTTCTGCTCCCGGATGACTTCTCTTTAGCATCATGCTTTTCTTTGGGGGACTTAGTTTCGTCAGCATCCCTACAAAATGCAAAAAGCTACAAGTGAGAGAACGGCCTATCTCAAAACCACATTCGGGGATCACACACACAGTAGTCTGTACATTAAAAGGCCTGTCATTACATTTATGAGAAAGCGGTTTTTATTGTGGGTTTTGCATTTTAGTGGCAATGTGCTTGAGGACAAATAGTCAAAAAGGTAATTATGTAGCGTAATAAAATCTGAACATTATTTTATTTTAATACTGAACCTTGTACGGATAAGTGCTAGGGCTATGACTTGGCGCTAAAGTAATTTTGTTTCGTAATGTCTGAGCTACTGGACACCCGAATTGTCTCTAGGGATAAATGAAGTATCTATCAATCTATCGTAACAAAAGTAACCATAAATCAGATAAACTACCAGTATTTATGTTGAAATTGTAGCTACACAAGCTTATCTTTTTCATGGCCTCGTATTTTATCTGCTGTCAAAAAATTGCCATCTATATAGGTGTGCATGGCAGATAAAATACTAAAGTTAAGTTTGCTAGCGTAACGTTAGTTCATTGCTACAGTGCAGCATCGCGGAGCCATTTATTTGAAGCTACCTTCACGTTATCATTAGCTAGCTTGGCACAATGAAACGTGTACAACTGAGTTTAAATCAACAGGGATGCTAGCTGTTAACGATAATGCCATCTGAAAATACTTTCTAAAAAAAGTATAGACTGTGCTAGCTAATTGAAGGGTTAAACTAGGATTAGCTTGTTGATTTAACCCGAGTTGCATTTCAGACTTCTGTTAGCGTTAGCAGACAAGCAAAACAATTGAGATTAAAGGATGGCCCATTGCACCATGATTAACGTGATGGCAACAGCGTAACGTTACAAGTTTAGCTAGCTAACACTACAGTTAGAAATTAGATGGCATACTTTTGCCGTCATGTTAGCTACAAATCCAGCATATGTCACACAGTTATCGTTACTTAACGGATACAATGTTTGACAACAGAGGTTAGAGGCTGCTTGTTTATCGATGGCTAGCATCACAGGACTCCATTTTAGCTAAGCTAGCTAACGGCTGCACAGACTGGCGGACAACACAATACATATTATTACTCACGTTTTCACGCCATTGGGTGTTTCTGTAGATGCCTCCTCGGATTCGGACTTGACTGATGCAGTAGATTCCTCTTGCTTAGGCTCCTCATCAAGAATTTCAACATCTGCCATGTTGAGGTTCGTTTGCCCCACACAACGCAAGATGCCCCTGTACGCAGTTCAAAATGTGATGCGAGATTTGTGTCTCCAACGCGAGATGTGGGAGCTGTTGCTAGGCAGCCTGGCAGAGACGGTTTAACTGTTGATTGATGCACTGGCAGAGACGGTTTAACTATTGATTTATGTACTTTTAATCTACCAGCGGAATAATTTAATTTTCTTTATACAATATGCTTTACCATTTGTGGAGAATCTGCTCAGCAAGTCTGTGCAGATTGCACCACCAAAACAAACCACTTCAATTCAAAATCTGAAGTTCATTGTACTATTAAAGTATCACTTTGTCCAGCTCCTAATTGTTAAACGTATTTTGAGATATGAGGACAACACATTTTTGACCTTAATAGTCAAACCATAGTTTTATGCTGTACTAGAAGGATGATTTAGACAACACTTGTTTACACCGAGGTGGGTATGGCTGCAGCCATACAGTCTTGTTTACACCTGAGCAATGATTTAAAGCTATAGGACAGTTGTTTAAGTGTTAGGTTTACATGTAGCCTTTACATTGATAATAATAGGGGGGAAGGACTGTCTCCCCTCTTTGACTTCACCTCTAGAATCAAACTTGTGAGATGCAACATCACAACAAATAAATAAATAAATACATTTACATATACATACATACACTTTATTGCCACTAGTAAGTCAGGTGCGATGAAGGACAAATTGCAAAACATGGATTAGGTTGACCTGTAACATAGCAGAGAAGTTAACCTTTAACATACAAGTATTACTCTGTAAATGTAAAACCAGGTTAATAAACTGATAATACATTCCCTCGATTGCTAGTTGTTTTCATAGTTAGATTTGGAAGCTTCCCTTATTCATTTAATCTGGAATAGGACTTTCTAAGTAGCAGTGTCAAAAATGTAAAGTATCTCAGCACATATGTAGATTCGTATTTCTTTGTAGAAACCAGAGTAAGACTTTCTCACAGTCAGTATAGGCCTAGTTACTAAAAAATACCTCTTTGTGGCTTCCTTGAAAACACTGCAGACCAGACTAAAATATTTTACACTTGAAGAAACATTAAGTTTTCTTTACAACAAACCAAACAAAGATGCAATCAGAAAAGTTTAATTATTATTTTTCAAGCAACAATATAGTCAAACTGGAAACTACATGCTAGCTAACTGGAACTGCAACTACTAACAACATTACATTAATTGCTTATTTATGGTGTGAATACCACAAAATAGCATAATATAAACCTGGCTCTAACTTGCATATGTCTGTTTAATATGGCTATTGCAAGCTTACAGAAGACCCTTAAGCCTATCTATGACCACATGAAGCAAATAATAATTTTTTATTAAAACATTTCTGTTGTCATTGTTGAATAGCTTTATTGGCAACTAAAGCCATATTTATCGTGTCTTTTACACAATGATGTGCACAATCACCTTGGAAATATGTCTTTAATTACAAAATTACAGATTAAATATTTATTCTAAAAAGGCAGACCTCCGTGTAAATTTAATTAAGTTGTTGGCTCCAGGATAATATGTAATTGTCAGGCTCATGGGGAGGTGTAATAAAGCATTTAAATCTTTGCCACATTACTGCATCTGTCTTTGTACTTTCTTGTACAGATTATATTATCACACAAGGGTGGGGTGCAGAGTTCATTAACATTAATGGGAACAATGTTAGAGCAGTTAAGAATAATTGTTTTACAGTTCTTAATATCAGTTTCGTCTGGCCAAGATAAAAGTCCAACAATCTTTATCATTTTGTCCTATTGACACTAGATACTATTTTACTATACAACAGGTTTAGATTGCTATGAAGCCAATGTTCTAATGTGAATGATGAACTTCTGTTCATTTTCACATGAATGGATTTATGAAATCCTCTCTGACAGCAAATAGAGCTCAACAGTCCCGCCCACTGCGGGTTCCGGAAGTAAAAATACAATGCAATTTCTCCATTGACAAATTGGAGTATAAGCCATACAATTGCAACCGTCGATGGGCACTACCCTTGTTTTGAGATAAATGTCTTTTATTTGCGATGTCTTGGATAAGTACTTCATTACGCATAATCCTGAACAATCCCACAATCCCACAGTGATACCTCTGATTGGTGGAACTCATGCTGGTGAGGAGGGGGGGTGTCAGTACCCGATCTGTGCTGCCTTCTTTCGGCCACCGGAAGCCTACACCTCCTTCGCCCCAGGATCAGGTACGTGCTCAGGTCACTGACCGGTCACACCAGTGTGCGGCCCAGGGTCTCGCAGCACAGAACAATATAGCTTTGCTAGCCTTCGCCGTCTCCGCCGTGGCCATTACTCCGGGAGCTCTTCCTCCGGAGCTAGCCACAGAGATTGGCAAAGCTATGACCGCGATCCTCACCCTGATCACGCCGTCCACGGTGGCGTTGTCCAGAGTCATGGCGTGGCAGACTGTGGCCCAGCGAAACATCTGGCTCCACATGACACAGCTACCCACTGACATCAGACACAAGCTTCTGTACGGCCCCATAGCTCCTGATGGACTATTTGGGCCCCACCTACAGACAGTCACATCCCATTTGCACCGAGCGGAACAATTTCAAATGCTCGGCTCTTGGAAGGCGGCTACTCCACAGCAGCGCCGTCGCCATGACAACAGTCATGAAAGGAAGCGTGCCACAGCCTCTGCTGCGACTGCGTTTTCCCAGGCTTTGAGCCCCGCTCCTCCACCTGGCCCCCCTCCGCAGCGACTGCCAGCTCCACATGACCGGCAGGCTTCACAGAGCCGGGGGACCATGAAGGCGGCCCCCACCTGGTCTAACCCACCCCCCGAGCCACCCAACAAACAGCGGCGTCGGGGCGCAGGGAACGTCTGTCCCCATACGGTTGAGCGCTGGAAACACAATGGCCCTTTTAAGGGCCACTCCCACCCATCTAAAGAGCGGTTTCCCCTCAACCTAGCAGCCCTTGTTCCCACTGAACAGTGCGACAACATGACAGTCATTCCCCACACAAGTGCACACCAGCCCAATCTCACGTCTCGCCCAGCGGCGGAATGGGCTCTGCGCTCCTTGCTGGCCATGTCTGTAAACAACACACAGACATGTGCACGCCCGCTCTCAGAGCACAGCGCAGCATGGATCAGGCTGACACACATGGACTCATGGATGTCATAGCTGATAACACGGGGCTACACACTTCAGTTCGCCTCAACGCCTCACTTCGCGGGTGTATTGGAGACAACCGTGTCATCCCAGGCAGAGTAAGATGCCATGATGACAGAGCTAGGGGAGCTACTGTCAAAAGGGGCAATTTCCCGCGTTCCTCCGGGGGAGGAGAACGAGGGATTTTATTCCCGCTACTTTCTCACTCCAAAAAAGTCAGGGGGGTTACGCCCCATCCTCAACCTGTCCCAGCCCAACCGGTGCATCAGGGAGCGCCCATTCTACATGCTGACTATCAGACGTGTTGGAATGTGTGCGCCACCAAGAATGGTTTACATCTGTGGATCTGAAAGACGCATACTTTCACATCCAAATCATTCCCACAGGAAATTCCTGCGCATCTTTTTCCAAGGGGCCCATTTCCAGTACAACCGGCTACCGTTTGGGTACTCACTGGCCCCCTGCACATTTTCCAAGACGGCACTTCAGCCGTTGCGGAAAAAAGGCGTCAGAGTCCTGTTTTATCTGGACGATTTGCTCATTCTGGCTCCATCTCGGGAAAAGGCAGACGCTGGGCTTCGCCATAAACTGGCAGAAAAGCTCACTGGTTCCCACACAATCGATAGTTTATCTGGGCGTAGTGCTAAACTTGATTGTTACGAGAGCCAGGCTGTCAACGCCAAGGCAAGACGTGAAGGTGTCAGCGCTGTCCGTAATGCGCCTTCTGGGCATGATGTCCGCGGGCTACATGGTGTCCCCCTGGGTCTCCTCCACATGAGAAAAATTCAGAGGTGGTTCCTCCACCAGCGCGTCGACCCCATACGCCACAAGTGGTGAATGCTGACCATCCCTCCTTCTCTGCAGTCAGACCTGTCACATTGGGGAAACCCCTGGACCTTGTCAGCTGGGGTTCCCCTGGGCAAGGTGACGACATACGTGACAGTGTACACGGATGCGTCCCTTACTGGCTCGGGGGGAATGTGCGAGTGGTGGGAGGAGTAGGGCCAGCCCCCCCTCTCCCACACATAAACTGCCTGGAGCTGGCCATGGTGCTGAAAGTTCTAAAACACGTCACCCCGGTGGTAGCGGTGGAAGCCAGGAGCCTTCTGCTGTGGGCTCACAGTCATCTGCTGTCCCTCAAGGCTGTTTATATCCCAGGGATGCTAAACCGGGCTGCAGACCTAATGTCGAGGGGAGGGCCTTCTCACAACGAGTGGAAATTGAATCCCACTGTTGTTCAGAAGCTTTGGAGCAGGTTCGGGAATGCGGAGGTGGATCTGTTCGCCTCATGAGAGAACACACAGTGCGCTCTGTGGTTTTCCTTGAGCACACAGGACAATCCACCCTTCGGCATGGATGCTTTCTCCCACCACCCCTGGCCCAGAACCCTTCTATACGCTTTTCCCCCGGTCCCCATGATTCATCGTCTCCTGGAACGCATCCAGGAAGAGAATCTGTCGGTCATCTTGGTGGCACCGGAGCGCACGAGCGCATCCTGGTTCCCGACGCTGGTTCAGCTGCCGGCGGGTCCCCCCTGGCAATTGCGGTGGCGCGAGGACGCTCTGTCACAGCTGGACGGCGCGATATCTCACCCCCCGGTGATAACCCAGCGACTGTGGGGCTGGCTGCTGAGCGGGAACGCCTGCAGAGATTAGGCTTGCCTCCTGCCGTGGTGCGCACTATTCAGAGCACGAGAGTCCCCTCCACAACAGCGTGTTACGCAGCGCGTTGGTCCGCTTTCCAGCGCTGGTGCACGGAGAGGGAAACAGACCTCATATCGTGTCCCCTGCCTCTCGTGTTGACTTATCTCCAAACATTGGTGGATAACGACTTGGCTCCGTCCACAGTCAAAGCCTACGCAGCAGCCATTTCATCCTGCCACGAAGGCTATGGAGAGAGGACGGTTTTTGCGCACCCCCTAGTAAAGCGTTTTTTGAAAGGGGTCAGGGGACAGAAACCCGCCGTGCGCTCTCTCACACCCCAATGGGATCTGGCCCTGGTGCTTCGAGCTTCGAGTGCTTTGAGCTCTGGGGAAGCCTCCTTTCGAGCCTCTGGCACAAGCCTCTCTCATGTTGCTATCACTAAAAACGGCGCCTCTTCTTGCCTTGACGTCAGCCAGTAGAGTGAGCGACTTATGTGCGCTGTCAGTTTCGCCGTCCTGTCTCTCCATTAGAGGGGACGGGAGCGCAGCCACCCAACAGCCTAACCCCTCTTTCACACCAAAAATTTTAACAAATTCCTTTCGGTCGAGGGTTTTTTCCCTCCAGGGTTTTTTCTCATAACAACGATGTGGAGGAGGTTTTCCACCGATTGTGCCCGGTGCGTGCGTTATCACAGTACGTTTTACGCACGGTGGACATAAGGCGGACACAGCAGCTGTTTGTACACTATAGGGAACACTCCCAAGGAGCGGCCCTGTCAAAACAGCGTCTGTCTCACTGGCTATGCGAGGCTATCACCCAGGCCTATAACACGGAGGGGGCGGAGCCCCCCCAGGGCATCCGGGCACATTCTACAAGGGCACTATCGGCATCAGCGGCTCTGTTCAGAGGCATATCAGTAGCCGACATCTGCACAGCGGCCTCCTGGGCATCCCCATGCCCTTTCATCCGTTTCTATCTGCGGGATATGTCCGAGCCCTTCTGACCCACTCGGTCCTATCCTCACTCAACGACGACTGATGCCCCATCGTATGTGTGTTCTGTCTGCTGCCGGATGCCGGGAGGAGAGCGGTGTCCCACATATATGTGTATGTATATGTATATACACCCCCCCCCCCCCACTCTGGATGGCTGGGAGGAACACGGGCGTCCCACAATTATATCAATCATGTACTACCCTCATCATTCATGCACGCCTGCACTCACGGCTTGGGCCTTACAGCCAGCTAGGCCAAGTCATTACCATGGCAGGCTCCGTTATCAAGATAACGGCTTATCTCATACAGTCTCCTGTCAGTGCATGAGAGAGAGAGAGAGACAGAGAGGGGAAAAAAAGTTTAGCCTATGTTCCACTTGTGGGCTCTGGGTCACAGGTGGCATTGACTACATCAGCTTCGAAATAGAACGATAGTTACGTTATTGTAACTCCAGATTCTATGAGTATAGGCGTAGCCCTCTAAGATTCGGGCCACCTCCTCCGGTTACATTAGCTGAAGAAAAAGCTTATGTTGGGAGCAGAGCAACAGATCCGCTCTGTTTATATACAGTATTTGCGGACGTAGTTGAAGCCCGAGCGGTACGCAAGGGCGGGAAAAAAAATCTTCACAACTGCGCATGCGCGAAGGGATAAACCCAATAGCGTGGCTTAGAGGGCTACGCCTATACTCATAGAATCTGGAGTTACAATAACGTAACTATCGTTCAAGGTTCAAGGTTCTAGGTTCTTTGTTGGTCATTTGCACAACAATAATAGAATTAGGGCTCAGCTCAGGGTGTGGCTAACATCGAATCTGGTGTGGGTCCTTCAGCAATACCCTTGATGCTATATGCCCACCTTGAGTATGAGTGAAACCACAAACAGGAGAGTCATACTGGCTCGGACGTCGCCCGGGTCAACAAGGTCCTAGTCAGGTGTTAGGGCAACACCTGATAAGAAATGGGCTACTGGAATAAGAACAAGACACTCGTGGACTAGGGCGGAGAATATGGAACTACTGGAGTGCTACTACACAAGTGACCCCAGGGAAAGGGATTACATGAAGAGGATGTGGGACCAATGGATACTTCGAAACCCAACATCTAAAGTCGCAGACTTTTATCACAACTAGAGATTGACGAAGTACAACAAAGATGCTACGGCAAGGGGGAGCCAGGATGCAAGGTCAGCGTCCCCCGCTTGACCTTGGCTGAAAAAGGCTGGTCTGAAAGATAGCACAGAGGCACTAATCATGGCAGCACAAGAACAAGCTCTGAGCACAAGATCAATAGAGGCCGGGCTCTACTATACCAGACAGGACCCATAACAGCGGTGTAAAATGCAGGCAGGTAAGGCATAACTGGAACGCCATAACCAAGTGGCTGGCATAGTGTACAGAGTATGAGCTGGAAGTCCCAAAGTCAAAGTGGAGGATATCTCCAAAAATGGCAGAGAATGACAGAGCTAAGATCCTGTGGAAATTCCAGATCCAGACTAATAAAATGGTGATGACTAACCAACCTGACATCTTGGTGGTCGACAAACAGCAGAAGAAGGTAGTTGTGATAGATGTAGCAATCCCAAGCGACAGCAACATCAAGAAGAAGGAACATGAGAAGCTGGTTCCAGTGGTAATCGGAGCACTCGGGCTATAACCCCCAAACTGGGACAGTGGCTCCAGCAAATTTCAGGAATAACATCTGAGATCTCTGTCCAGAAGAGTGCAGTCCTTAGAACAGCTAAGATATCGCGCAGAACCCTCAGGCTCCCAGGCCTCTGGTAGAGGACCTGAGCTTGAAGGAAGAGGACCGCCCAGGATAGGGTGAGTGGGGAATTTTATATATATATATATATATATATATATTGATTTGTGCATGTGGTCATGTGACCTGTTGCCAATCAGGAAGTGATAAAAAGCTCACCAGGTTCAGTCATTAGTCCCTTACCTCTCACTGAGCGCACTGTGTTGTGTGGATTCTCCTGTTGTGCAGGGTGATAGCCAGGCGCAAGTTCCCGTCCTTCATAGAGTGAACTGGAGCAAATTGATGTTTACCACTGATGTGACTAATGAGCTGCTGTGGCTGTAGAGCTCCGGAAAATACTGCTTTGGAAATTCCTCCTCCTGCATTAACTATGCTATAGGAGTTTGTGTTCTTGCAAAGGGGACCAGTCCAGTCACTGTTTTCTACGGTTATTTTACCATTTTGTTTCTTTTGGTTATTTGCCTTGGTTGATTAATTTTTGGTGATTTCATTTACAAGTGGTCTGTAGATATATTTTTGATGGAAGTTTTGACATAGGTTTGTGTATATTCACAGCTTGATCCTGTACAAGGCTGGGTCCGTGTCGACACACTGCCTCCTCGGGGTGAGACTGCACTGGGTGACACTCTGTTGCGGTGTGTATGTAGCCTCGGCACTGTATATTTTGTAGTGACTTGCATGATATTTTGTAGTGAATTGTGTGGAAATAAGTGTGTAGTGCATGTTCTTGTCAGTGCTGGGCCTTCTGTCTCCTCTTTCTGTCTCCCACAGTCGTCTCCCGGAGTGCTGACCCGACCTTCCTACTTTGAGGAGAGTAAGACCACATGTATCTGCCATCTAATTTATTATTTTATTAATCTGTCCTTGCTATTTTAATTGAGATTCTTTTAAACTTTTTGTAATAAAACCAAACGTATTTTTGTACAATATTTGCCTCCTGTTAATTGTTCCTGTTAGGGGAGAACTAGAGTTGGTCACACGACACACTATTTAACATAAGTAAGGGTACAAAGGGTTCCTCCTGACCTTCAATAGGAGGTGGAGTTGTCAGGTCTGAAAGGTTTTATGTGCTCAGGCACTACATATATACACAGTATCCTGACTGGCTGTATCACCACCAAAATGCAGCCAGTCAGGATACTCTCGATGGTGCACCTGTAGAAGTTGCCGAGTATCCTGGAGTCGATGTTGAACATCCTCAGCCTGCGGAGGAAGAAGAGCTGCTGTCTAGCAGTCTTTGTGATGACGTCGGTGTGGTGATTCCAGATCAGATCCTCGCTGATGTGAACCCAGAGGAACCTGAAGCTACTGACTCTCTCCACTGTGGTCCTTTCCTCTGTCGCTTCTTGTAGTCCACAATCAGCTCTTTTATTTGGCTGACGTTGAGATGGAGGTTGTTGTCTTGGCACCAAGATGTTAGGGCTCTAACCGCCTCTCTGTTGGCCTCGTCGCCGTCACTGATCAGGCCGATGACAGTCATGTAGTCAGCTAAGTTTATGATAGTGTTGGAGTCTTGTGCGTGTGTGCCCGCAGTTGTGCGTGAACAGGGAGTACGGAAGAGGGCTGAGCACGTAGCCCTGGGGGGGGGGGGGGGGGGGGTTGAGGGTCAGGGTGGAGGATGTGGTGGAGCCAATCTGCACTGCCTGGGGTCTGGCCGTCAGGAAGTTTATGATCCAATCACAGAGGGTGGTGTTGATTCCCAGGTCTCTGAGCTTGGTGACGAGCTTTCAGGGCACAATGTTGTTGAATCTTGAACTATAGTTTATGAACAGCATTCTCACATATGTGTTCTTCTGGTCCAGGTGGGACAGGACAGTGTGGAGGGCAGGGGAGATGGCGTCATTGGTTGATCTATTAGGCCTGTGTGCAAATGATGTGCCAATAATGTATCAGGATGAAAGGCCATGGGCCAAAAATAAACGTTAATGACGTTATGTGAAAATGTATTATATTTTATAGAAAATTAACATTCTAAATCTAAAATAAAATGTTGGTTGACTCAAAGCCAGTGACGTAAGCATGGCTCACAGCACGTGAGGGAGAGTGGGAGAGAGAAAGAATACCATAATTCTTGTAATTCTTCATAGATAAAACTAGTTTAATTTAATTTAATAAGGAAGTTTAACAGCACTGCTTTACATTGCAGTAAAACTCAGATTAAGTACTCTTAACTGCACGAAATGTATGTTTCGTAGTCATTACAGTTTTACATATAAGGAAATAGAAGAAAAATAGAAGAAAGAGCATCAAATGTCAAATGCCATCATGGGCCAAACTTTTTGTGAGACCAAATTGGGTGGCATTAATCTACACACATCTGCCCTGGATATTACTAGTGGGCAGCGGTCCTGGGTCTTTAGTACTTCCTCAGCTGGGGAGTTGATCTCAAAGTGTGCATAGAAGTTGTTCAGTTCATCTGGGAAAGATGCATACATTACCTTAGCACTGCTGGTTTTCCAGTCAGTTGTTCAATAATGACATATAATTTGACCTCATCACTCATTACCACACACTGTTGCGCTGTGACGTAAAAGTTTTCTATTTTGACCTTAAAATTGACGAGGGCAATGAGGTAAAATGTTGATTTCATCATCTGTACAGTGTGACACCTCCTCATCTAATTTGCAAGGACTGTCCTTGAAGTAAATAGGTTAAAAATCAGTGGTCACTACCTTTTGCTACCAAAATACAGCTAAGTATTAACAGCACAGTCGGACTATAAAATGCTACTTGACACAAGAATAGTTGTCAAAAGGACAGTTCAAAAGACACTGCAGAGGCATAAAACTTTGAAGCGAAAGTAAATGTGAGGGAGGTTATTCACCTGTGTGTTTATATTCTCTCAGGGAATATTTCTGCTGTTTGCAACCAAAACAGAAAAATGTAGCTCTCTGTTCCACTTTTAATCCATGAATTATTGCACATCACACACCAGTGACCATCTCCCTTATGGCGTGCCTTATCCTTAGATCCGAGTCACTGCACCATTGTGACAAAAACTACATTGCTGATATGAATTTGCACTGCATAACATCGAAACAGATGGCCAGACGCTTCACTGCTGCATTCTGCTATAGTGGGCAATCAAATGACCTGCTGTCTGTTTTTCCCATACAATACCGTTTTTCATTTACTACAGTTAAACACCAGTCTCTTCTCCTTTACCATTCAGGGAGCTTGCCTTTAAGCAGAGGGGCTAATTCAATTAGACCACAGCAAACTGCGGCAATTAAAAGCACATCATCAAACCAGGCTTGGCGGATAATGCTGTGTTGTACCAAAAATACCTTTACAGCAGCATTTACTGGCTAGGAGCAGCAAGAGGCAGCATTTCTCTTGTCGGCTAAGCCATGATATTCCTGTCACATTTTGGTCGAGTCATTTTAAGAAAAGCCCAATAAGCCAGGAGAGGGAAGAATGAAGAGAGAAGAACAAGACGAGGCAGATTGCTTGTTTATGCTGCTGCATCCGTCCTGGCGTTGCTAAGGAGGGGAATGTGTGAATGACTGAGGCAGCAAAGCAGCTGAGTGAGACTAACAAGTGGTTGCCATGCAGCAGGAGCAAGCGTGCGTGCTTCTGGAGGGAGAGATAGAGAAACAGAATGATAATGAGTAGGAGGCAGCAAGTAAGGGAGCATGAGGAGAGGAGCTGTATCTCCGAGAAGAGACACATATCATAGCTTGATCCAGCCTTTCCCTTGCTCCGTTTCTCTCTTTATCTCTAGCTTTTTGTTTAAATGAGAGGTTAGCCTGGCACATCCAGTATGTCAGCAATGGATGGATTAATGGATATGTGTCTGAGGAATCCAAGAATGAAGAGTTGTTTGCAAGAAACAGCAGCAACAGGTCTGTGAGGATGGAACGATAATGGCGGTGAGATGCCTGCTTTTTTCTTCCTCAGACATCCTCACAAGGGAATCTGCCAATGCAGTCTCTGTCTTTCACCCTACCTCACTTACTCCCTCCCTCTCCTCTCTCACTCTCTCACCATGCATACTTGTGCAGTGTCCCCCTCATCATTCTACTTCCTTCTCCCTCATCTGTCTTTCCCAATTCTCTCTGTTCATTCCCCTGTCCCTGCCTGTTATGTACCCTCCCTCTCTCATCTAACCCCCGTCCCATCCTCTCACTCGAACCACCTGCTGCTTGTGTTCATATGAAAAGATTAAGGAGGAAAAGAATGACAAAAGCAGACTTCCACTTGTGCGACCACACCAATTTTTTGATCATGTTTGGTCAATCGCCGTAGCTTTCTTTTCTAATGGAATTACGCTGTCTGGCAGGCATCTGCTCGCACGCAACAGGTAGAGAGCCTTCTCATCTCAACCAAACATACATAACATCACATCTTCATGAGATGTGGCGTTTTCATTGATACCTTACCGCTTTGCCATTGTTTAATAGCTGGCTATGCACTGCGACACATTGTAATTCCAACCCGATTTAAAGGAATCTAGCCATTGGCTTGTATTGCTGAACCCATTTCCCTGCAGTCTCTTCTGTTCATGTTTGCCTTTTGTAATTTCCTGCAATATTCCAAGAGGAGCAGAGTGAGAGAGAGATCGAAGTCTCTGGGCATCAGTTTGATACCACATACAAAAGAGGCTATTTATAGATACCAATAACCCTTTACACTTTATGGTCAGCTCATTTCACAACATTTAATTGTGGAATTTCTATATTTTTCTCTTTCCCATATCTGTTATTTCCTACAGCCTACACAGTGTATGCATTACGTATGATAATCAATGTGTAATATTTAAATAGGTTGATTAAATGGATCCTCTCTAAACAAGAGACAAGACAGCACTAATCTAAAACCCTCATGTAATCTCTGTCCAGGTAACATGCAGGCTTCTAAATGCCTGACCCTATCAGAGGAGAGATGAGGCACCTAGATGTTGGTTTACCATGTGTAGCGTCCACTACAACCACTCCCTTGCTGCCATGAGCGGAAACGACATGATGGCGCACTCTCTGACTCTGGAGCAAAAGACAGCATTTGCCTTTGTGGGGATGCTGCTGGTGTTCCTGGGGTTGCTGATAGTAAGGTGTTTCAGGATCCTGCTGGACCCCTACAGCAGTATGCCTTCCTCCAACTGGGCTGATGGCATCGAGGGGCTGGAGAAAGGGACATTTGAGTACGCTCTTACTTAACACAGGGACACACACAACCATAGATGTCCTCATGAACATAAATGCCTCTAGACACACATATACATACACAAGGACACAAATACACTTGCACACATGCAAACACACAGAAGCCACAGCCCTGCATAACAATTGCACCTGACACACCACTAAGACATCTCTCTGTGAAGGACCCAACTAAGAGACTGAAGCTGTGTATGTTGTTCAATGTGTGTGCACTTTTAGTTCAGAGCCAGTGCGGAGTCTCTCTACTGTATGTGACTACATGTCTGTTGTTGTGTGCGTCTGAGCGAGTGTGATACAGATGCTGTGTCATATTCTTTGCCCTTCTGCCAGGGGGTGTGCATTTCAGCTCATCGATTAACAAAGAAATAGCTGAAGCTCCCTTTAACCCATACCTACAAGTTGAATGTCTGTAGATGACAGGAGGTGGATGCTTGTGGGACAGGGTGGGGAGGGTGCAGTGGCATTATTCAGATGTAGTTTGAAGACTCAGGGACAAGAATCCTTAGGTGAACTCAGAATGGAAAACAGAGTGGTTGCACTTCTCACAGCAGAGTTGTTCTGCACAGGAATGTATATGTTTGGATACAGGGTATTATGTCAAGCTAATGCTATGTGGACTAATCAAGTCCAATCTGTTGGTGATCCAAAGGAATGCTGCTGCTGCTGCTGCTGCTGTGTGTGTACAGACCGGTCCTTTTCACGGTATCATGCAATGAAAGTCAACTGAACAAACTGTGATTTACATTATGGTGTTACTGTTTCTAAATGATGCAAAAACAACTCGGAGCTTGTACTGCTGCTGTCTTTGAGTGATGGTACTGTATGGTGCCACAATTACATGTCTGAATGAAGGAAACTGTTTACGTTTGACACTATGTCTGCAAAGACATATAATGATGTTGATTTATGGACTGTCAATTGTACCGTCTGTTATGCGTTCTGTTTAAATGTTGGCTGATGCGATCAAGCCAAAGAACTTTTAAGGGAAATAAGGATTGGAAACTAGAATGGACTCTCGCTCAGCACTCCTAGTTTTCTAATGACAAGGATAAACTCTTGCTACCTGTCTGCAGAGGAAAAGGTCACAAGGAAAACAGAGGTGGGATGTCTGTCAACACTGGCCATGACATCTTTTTCCTCCTATTCTCAGCCATCCTCACCCTTTCTCACCTGCTCTCTTCCTTCCAGACAGAGGAAGACAGGACAGTCCTAAACAGAGATTCTGTAATACAGCAGAATCAAAGTCTCTGAGTGTTTGTTTGTTAATTTCTACGGTCTACGGTTTCTCCTTAGTGCTGTTAATCTGCCTTACTGTGACCTTCAATGGGTTTATGTGCCTTCATCTAGAAACATTAGAGCACCTGTTTGTGTGTGTGTACATGTGTGTGTGCAGGCACGCGCGTGTGGCATATCATGACAGATGCAGTGCGTCTCCTGACCTGTTGCTTGCTCAGCTGGTGGTAGACATTTCTCATTGATAAATTTGATCCAATGATGTGAAATACTTAAAATATTATTGGTCAAATCTTTGCTTTTTGGGTCTCTTTTTGCAATCTGTTGACTAAAAAAAGTCATGTTTGTGAGATCAGTTTTACAAATTAGCATGATATTTTAAGTGTTAGGCTATAAAAATGGAATTCTACTATCTGCTATGCTCAGGGCTAAGAAATCCTTTTGTTGGTTATTTGCAGGTTTCTTGGAAAAAAATATTTCTACATATTCTTTCAATTGAAAAATGTATCTCAACATATAGATTGAACAATTCTAAACAAAGTGGCATCCGCTGCCAAATCTTTGGTTTAGTAAATTACATACAGGAGAGAATGTTGATATTCATGATTATTGAACAGATTAAATAAACATTACCTTGGTTAAACATTATAGGAAAACAGATGTATACACATATATTAAAGTGGCCATATTATGCTCATTTTCAGGTTCATAATTGTATTTTGAGATTGTATCAGAATAGGTTTACATGTTTTAATTTTCAAAAAACACCATATTTTTGTTGTACTGCACATTGCTGCAGCTCCTCTTTTCACCCTGTGTGTTCAGGTCTCTGTTTTAGCTACAGAGTGAGGCATCGCACTTCTATCCCATCTTTGTTGGGAGTCGTACATGCGCAGTAGCTAGGTAAGGACTACTAGGTAGAAGCTAGCACTGTTAGCGGTTAGCCACCTTGTTCTCAATGGCAAAACACTGCTACAACACTATAGAACTACTTACATGTCCCTGTTCTGCAGGTATTCCATGCAAAGTTGGAAGCGCACCCTCATTTAGAAGAAGTCTCCCGGCTAATCCTGCCTTGTACTGACCGAAGTTGGAGAAACAGCTAGCTGATGTGGTATTAGCTAAAGTGGTTAGCACACACCAAATGTTTTGGCCAATGACGTAGACGGCCCTGCCGATTTTGACCAGCTCACCCGGAGACTGAAGGCAGGATACATTCAGAAACCCATATCTCACTCAAAACAGCATGGATGGGTTGTTTTTCCAAGTTTGTATGCATGTGGAAGAACCAGAGACACAAAATAACACCCCAAATCCCAGAAAAAGTTTTTTTTTCATAATATGGGCACTTTAAAAGAGCTGTTTTAGATACTGTATTTCAACAGCTGACCTTTCCTAAAAGTGCCTCTGACACAGCAGGCCACCTTCCAGCAACTCCGACAGTCAAGAAGTGTTACTTTAGTTGTGAGTCCAGTCTGTGAGACAGCTAGAGCCTGAGAATCTGTATAATATGTCTGTACATTTTACTCTATGGGTAAGTTAGTTAGTTAGTTAGTTAGTTGGTCAGTAGTCCGACTTGATCACTTGATTTGGTCTCTGCAGGATTAAAGCACTTTTTTCATATTGCAGTGGAAAGTGGAAAGTACAACTACTCATGTACTATACCTATATACAATCATGAGGTCCTTGTGAATATTTCCTTCTTTTTTTTAATCACCTACCTGAAGAAAATATTGTAATTTATATTGCACTACATTTATTTGCTAGCTTTAGTTACTTTGCAAATTTATTCTGTTTTTATTATTATATAACTGATATGTAATATATATTATTCTTAGATGGGGCGTTCTGCAGTACTTTTACTTATATTTTAATGCAAATATTTTTGTAGGCTTTACTTAAGTAAAAATTTGAATGCAGGAATTTTTCTTCTAACAGTATTTCTATACTGCGGAGTAAAAGATCTCAGTACTTCTTCCATCTCTGCGAACAAAGTTTAGGATTAATATCACCATTATTAGATAAAATGACCTGTTGCAGTCTGACGAAGACAAAGTAGAAGTGAGACAAAGGTGGAGGGGAAGAGAAGAACTGTACATGACATTCCATGTGGAAGATTTTCTTTCTTCAACATCACTCAGTCAGTATGATTCTTGTGAATCCGAATCTGATAAACATTATAAAATAAATTGCCTCCTTCTGCACATACAGTAAAAACAAGTGCAGCAATACAGCCAAGGTCAGATTTGGAGTCATTAATCTGCCTTTCGCTCTGTGCATAAATCACTGTGGTGTATCAGTAATAAGGAAGTTTACCTGTTAAGAGGCCTTTTAAAGGCACTTTAGAAAAGTCATGTGGCTATAAAGAAGTGCCGCCGGCATGTTCCTGTAATTCATGGTGTCATATTAACTCCCATTTTCCTCATGAATATGGCCACTTCTTATGTGTTAGTCAACCCATTGACTTTCTCCGTTAACACGTTGTGGCAGAGAGAATCATTAGAGATAACATTTATTTCAGTTATATAACTCTTATGGGCCCAATATCTTAGTGACTATATGCTTGATTTCCCTCCTGTTATCACACTAGTTCTAGTGATTACATTCTATTATATAATTTTTTTTATCATTCCATATTAGCTTTATCTTTTTCATAACCTTTGTAAAAACATCACAAAGGGTCTGTAACCTTGAAACCTTTGCTCCTTAGTCGTATTCGTCAAGTGGGAATTTTCATGTAGATGTTTCTCAATGATTCGTCCAAAGGGCCCATAGGTCTGAGGAAATACTATCCATAGCCCATAAATGGCAACAGCATGACAATATGTGCTTTTGCTCTGCACCTCAGACAAAAATATTAGTAATCAGTTCTCCAGAACTCAGTCAATGAGCGCCTTTATCTCTCGTTTGGCATTTATGACTTGGTTAATTATTAAGCAATGTCTTTGTGTCCGTTAGGATGGAGCAAGGACATATCTGACACCCCTCGTTCAGTTTTCTGATGGTTGATCCAGAGAGTTAGCCAATAGCTGGTAGCCAGTGTATGACCCTGGGATGCAGGGTATAAAGGTATGCCATCTGACACAAACCGAGTTTACGCATAAGAAGAAGCTAAGAGCGGCAGAAGAGATCTCTATAAGTCTAATCCTAGTCTAGTCTATACATCAACAAACAAGGACAACCACGCCAGTTGATGCAGTGCTCTGCTCCTTCAAGACACTGATGGATGACTGAAGACTTAAGACCCACACCGCTGTTTTATCCTTTACTGTGTAAATCTGAGAATCTCTTTCAGCATTCCTGATGGAGAGGCTTAAGTCTAACAGAGGGGAGCACGTTAACCCCGCTTATGATTCCACTCTGGATGAACCTCCTGTCTATGAGGAGACCAACTTCTCTAACGGGGAGCACCGAACGGTACGGCCCTCGGTTGTCAGTGCCTTTGGTCATGACACTTTGGACCGAGTGCCCAACATTGACTTCTATCGCAATGCAGGCAGTATGAGTGGTCACCGGGCTGTGCGACCATCCCTGCAGGAGCTTCATGATGTGTTTCAGAAGGTGAGTGCATGTATGTCTGTGAGAGAAGTTGTTAAATATGAATGATACAGATCCCCTACACCTATTTTCTCTTCTTGTCTTTCTGTTTTCTTTGAAGTACAAGATCTGCATGTTTGTCCTTCACCTTCTGCAGAAAGTACTTTTTGTTGTTTTCGTTTACTTTTATGTATCTGTTTCCTGAGTCCCAAATTCAAGTCACTGACTCTTTAACTGCAGTCTTTTTTCTGCTCCTGACCTGCACAGTCCGTTCACTCAGGTTAAAGACTCCAAACACAGTAAAATGAGACTTTTACAGTTGCTTGATCGTTCAAACATCATCACTTTCAGTGTCCACAGTTCAGTCACTAAATCGTTGCCCAAAGAAACTAAAAAGGACAGTGAAAGTTATTTCTAAAGCTCTACAGCAACTAACACACTTAAGAGTTTTAGTGCTTTTTTATTAGGCCATTATACTGCCCTGTGTTGCAAAAGAGATGAGGTCATAGGTCTTTTGGGTTTTATAGGTTGAACTAGATGAAAATTTCTGAACAGACAAAAAAACAACACAGATCTTTTAGCAGTCTTCCTCTGCAGAAAATGAAAGAAGCGATGTGTCATTCCAGTTTTAAAACAGATATAGTGCCAATGCCATCTATTACGCAATCTTTTCTTGACAAAAAAATCTTTGTTTCATTCACCTCGAAAGACTAAATACAGCTGACTCATAGTTATGTTGCCAGAGAATAACATGCATCTAATTCATTAATTAATCTAAACATATTAACTGACTGTTTACACTTTGAATACATGAATGACTCTGACATGTTACATGTTTCTCAGATTTGAATGACTTGATAGGATACTTGTTGCCAAAATCTCTTGCTTTCAAGTTAATAAAACAGATCTGAGAGGTCTCACTAAATCAGATGTCATGCAGGAGAGTCATCTAATAGTCAGTATTCATCTTCATAGACAGTTGACATTAGGTTGTCCTCTCCATTTTGCTCTCCAGTTTACAGGGACAGACACACTGTAGTGTAATGTCTCTCAAATGCTTTATCAATCTTCATCCAAATCAAACCATCACATTTTCCTCTGCCTCACGAAGTCTCTCCTGTGTATTAAAGAGATGGCAGGAGAGAGTCAAACACATAAAAGATGAGAGGACAGAAAACACTTTGCGCCAGAGATTGGGACTTTTTAATAATGATGCTGTTTTTATTTCAATTGAAAAATGTGTATTAACACCAGAAATGCTAAAAGCACAATCATCATGAATATATCCCAGTTATGTCTATTAAGATGAGTTTACATATTTCCTTTCCATAATGTTTTTCTCTACATTTTCCCAACAGAATGGAGCGATCTCTGTGCCAGACACTGTGGAGGACGATGGCGATGGGAGTGACGGGACCCCCTCTGATGATCTGGAGTCTGCTGTTCCCACTGACGACAAAGGAGCAGTAAAGTTTGGCTGGATAAGGGGCGTCCTGGTGAGTTATGTTGGGTCATGACGGCTGGGCCTCCCTGCGCTTTATAGAAGCAGTGTATATAACTGTGACCTGGCAAGATGAGGCTCAGTAACACACCAGGGCCAAGTAAGACTTCAAAGATCCGAGTCTGGGATTGATTTGCATTAATTGTACTCAAGAGCTGCTGGTTGATCATCTGTGCTGCTGGCACGAAGATAAAAAAAGACCGAAAATTCTTTTAATGCTGTTTAGTACTTTTTAATTGAGTTACAGATGTTTCAGTTTGTGATTGGAATGGAAACTATGGATAAAACGTCTATATGTTTAAGTATGCATCTCATTAACGTGACTGTGTTTCTCTCACTTGACATAATGATAAATCATGACTGAAGACTTTGAACTTCAATTGTTCTTCTCTTCCACAGGTGAGATGCATGCTGAACATCTGGGGTGTCATGTTGTTCATCCGTCTGTCCTGGGTTTTTGGTCAGGCAGGCTGGGGTGAGTAAGACAAGGATGCATGTTTTTAGGGGAGTTTTTTTTAAATCCAACTCTCGACTTGCCTTTTATGCAGACATTTCACTCATAACAGACACGTGTACAACAGAGCAACAGCAGCTGGCACCAACAGTTTAAACATGATCTATAACTGCATATAGCCTGAGATATGGCCGTTTTATTTTTATGCAGCTCAGGGTAGGTTGGGAACTGTTGCTAATGTGGGCCTTAAAAATAGCATGATCAACCATCAGTGAACCTAAAGATGATTCCCCCAGTTTAACAACGATTATTTTCAGGTTGATATAGTCGCCTGGAGCAACAGCTGACAATCCTGCATGTCTGTGTTTTGTAAAATGAGGCGCTGTTACCAGCAATTCTAGGAACTATAGAGACAATTACTAAGGATTATATGGTCCTCCACTTATTAGCAGGGAGTGATTGAATTGGGACAGATTCAACTGAACAAGCCTTTCTGAGGTCCCAAATGACCTAAACTTGCTGAAGGTCCATTCTAAGAGCCAAACCTGAGCTGTGTGTGTGTGTGTGTGTGTGTGTGTGTGTGTGTGTGTGTGTGTGTGTGTGTGTATGTGTGTGTGTGTGTGTGTGTGTGTGTACAAGAGGTATGGAGAGTTGTGTGAATGGGTTTATGAGTGTGTTCATTGCTTAAGAACCTATCAATCGGCAGCAGCTTTTGTTCAGGCGGCGTAAGTAAATGGTTAGGCATTGGCTATAACTTATGGCCTCCAGGCTTCTCTGGGACTTTGACTCCCTCACTGTTTAAAGGTGACTGTGGGGAGGAGGGTTATATTTCACAATCAAAGTGTTCCATGACTTGCCACTTAGGTTGAATACCTGAGTAATTTTTCAGTTGAAAAATAATTATTTTGAGCTGTTGTATGTGTACATTTCAGGTCTGGGAATTGTGGTTATTGCTCTTAGCTGTGTGGTCACCACCATCACTGGCCTTTCCATGTCAGCCATTTGTACTAATGGTGTGGTGAGAGGAGGTAAGACAATGCATCATCAACACTCATGATCAACCCTCATGTTCACAACATTTTCTTTACATTACATTTCATTTAGCGGCCGACCCCCAATAAGTGCATTCAACCATGAAGGTATAAATTCAGTGCAGCAAGAATCACATAGAAGTACAGGAGCTTCAAATAAGCTTTTTTAGCCATCATCTTCTTAGCCAAAGTGCAGTCTTGGAACGGATATGTTTTTAGCCTGCGGCGGAAGATGTGTAAGTGTGTGTGTGTCAATGGGGAGCTCGTTTGGGATTTCGTTGAATGATTAGGTGTCCCTCGCAGTGAGGAAGCATTAAGCAGAGTGGACGAGCGAGGGTGTAAGGTTTAACCATGTCCTATTTGAAATGTGTGACCAGGCTGGAGCCACATGCGATTTTAGAGGTACCAAATATATTTAGCACAAGTGTTAGCCTACATACCACCAACCTTCCATAGGTTTGGTTCTACAAAAGACTAATGATAAACACGTAACAATAAACACAAGAACACTCATTCAGTGTAAATCTACACTACGTTCACTGCACATAATTTAATATAAAGGTGGGGTTAAAAATGTATAACATATTTGCCAGTTAGGGGGACCAGAGGGGGGTCGAGGCTCAATATTACGGGGGCACTGGCCACCCTTGATCCCCAATTAGAACCTCCACTGTAACCTGGGCCTAAGCGTGATTTATACTTCTGCGTTAAATCTACGCCGTGGTTACATACGCGTGGAGGCACGGACCCCGCGCCGTAGCCTGACGTGCACCTATCGAAAAATGTAACTACACGTCGCGGTGACGCACATCACTCGGCCGTGGCTTGGTAGCATTGTATTTCCTCCTACTCATTTCCTGGTTCTTCTTCTCCATAAGCAGTATGAAATCAAGGAGAGGGTTAACTTTGCCTGCTACAGAATTCCCACTTTGGTCAGAAAGCACAGGGGAGACACTTTGTTTCTCTCACTATGACTCTAGAGCAGCCTTTCTCAAACTTATTTGTGCCAAGGCCCAGTAATGTTTGGCCCTCATCCTCTGGAAATTATTACGGAATTTACGGTTACATTTTAGATGCACAGAGGTTAGAGAAGCAACCCAAAGGCACATTGTTTCCAGATTTTGGGAACAGACATTAGATGTGGGTGGTCTGGGGGTTTTCCCCCAGAACATTTTGAGCATTAAACACTTAAGTTACTGCATTCTGGTGAATGTAAGGAAATCACAGGTGACAATAATTGTATATAATGCAGTAAGGTTCTCAGGCATTGAGAATCAGAAAAATATTCTGTATTGCTTTCAACTATTCTACTGTGGATCAACTTGTCTAATTTAATGTTATCTCTGCTGAGTCAACACACATGGAGGCATAATCTACTCGTCCCTCCTCTTGCATCTTTTGTCTTTAAATGTGCATGTGGCACTTATTCATGTGAATGATATATGATGATTCATTTTAATTAATTTATAAACTTCTGGACTTTAATAGCTCAGATGTGTTTCAGCAACATTTCTGCTCATGTTCGAAACTTTTATAATTTAAATATTTCAAGAAAGGTTATTGCTCTGCTAATATATCTCATTCAGAACTGTCTGACAGACACAGAGAGCGCTGTTTGGATCTCTGTTTAGGGAAACGGCTGTACGCTGCTCTTCATCAGAGGAGGAAAACCAAAAGTACAATAGAAATACATGAAGCACAAGTGCGACACTTCTGCCGCAGCATGCACATAGCTCAGCGTGTCTATTATAATTACCTGAAGCTGCTACACTGACTGTGGAAGCCGCGCTGCTCGTCTCGAAAAAGTGATGGATGGGTTCGTCAGAGCTCCATGTGCTTGAGCCTTAACCAGAGACTGTAAACGTCACGTCACGGGAACTTTAAACATGATGTAGCAATATTAATGTGCACTACTACCTACATTTAAAATAACATTTGGCTGAAGCCCTGGAAAAATGACCTGGCGACACCAATGGAGTTTCCTGAACAGAGGGAGACACCTCTTTTGATTACCGCCATGACACTGCATGCCTCCCTGTCACTGCTGCAGCCCCGTCGGTGCAGACTCTAATACAGCGGTCCCACAGCAGCCCATGCCCGGTTATTTAGCCTATTTTAGCCTAATTTATTTTATTTTTTGGGGGGGTGGGGTGGGACCGCGGACCAGTAGGCATTACTCCGCGGACCGGCCCATAGTTTGAGAAAGGCTGCTAATCACCGTCACTCTCCCACTCACTCTACCACACACTCCCCACGCGCACACACATGCCGGCCCTGCTATTTTCTTAAATAGATTGACGCACACACCAACGCACAAGTTTAAACTTCAGGCCACTGTAACCTGCGCCTAATTCGTTCGCAGCACAGTACGCAAGTAGTGTCTTGAAGCGGATGCGGGCAGCAACGAGTAACCAGTGAAGGGAGTGGAGAAGCGGTGTAGTGTGAAATTTCACAAACCTTATGCACTCTTAACAGATACTCAACAACTGAGCCAACAGTTTAAACATTATGTATCAATGTATAAAGCTTGAGATAACACACGCTCATAACATAAAATCGTTTACTGAGACAATGGAATGACCAGGAGGGCAGTTTGTGTAGATAAGACACAAGGCTCACATCACCTGAATATCACCTCTTGAAGCCTTTTCTCTGTTTTACAGCCTTCTCAACTTGTCCTGACATTAAATCAGTGAATCAGTGATGTGGTGATTAATCATCCACCACTGTTATATATATATATATGTGTGTGTGTGCTTCATTCTGTCATTTCAGGAGGAGCCTACTACTTGATATCTCGCAGTTTGGGACCAGAGTTTGGCGGGTCGATTGGTCTAATTTTTGCCTTTGCCAATGCGGTGGCTGTAGCCATGTATGTGGTGGGATTTGCTGAGACGGTGGTTGACTTGCTCAAGGTGTGTGATGTTATACTGTAGAGGGAATTGATTATAAGATATCCAAGATATTTCACTATGCACTTATCCGTGCCTCTACCATCCCGTCAGGATAACGACGCCATCATGGTGGATGAAATCAATGACATCAGAATCGTTGGATGTATTACTGTGGTGTTGCTGTTGGCCTTATCAGTTGCTGGAATGGAATGGGAGGCCAAAGTAAGAGATGAACATGTTGTTGTACACCAATAATCTGGGCTTGTTGTGGTAAAACGTCTAACCATAACTTTATTGTTTTGTCCACATAGGCACAGATTCTTCTACTCGTTGTCTTGCTGGTGGCCATAGTGAATGTATTTGTAGGAACTGTCATCCCTGCAACCACTGATAAGAAATCCAAAGGCTTCTTTAATTATGACTGTAAGACACCCTCTCCCAACTAACGCACAGCTTCAGTAATTTAACTAAAAAATGTGAAGATATGACTTCTAATGTTCTTCCTTCCTCCCCATTTCTCTTGCCTCTCTCACAGCGAAAATCTTCTTAGAGAATTTTACGCCAAGTTTTACAGAGAATGAGAATTTTTTTTCAGTGTTCTCCATCTTTTTCCCTGCTGCAACCGGGATCCTGGCTGGAGCCAACATCTCTGGCGACTTGCGGGTAACTTTTTCATACAGGAGGTCATTGCATAAGAGCTATGCATAGGAATCATTAGCTACTGTGGTACACTGTAGGTTTCTAAACAAAAGGCTGGAATTGATAAAAAAATAAACCACTCAATTTTGTACTTTTTATTCTTTGAATCATGGGATAGTATCAGAAGCTTTTTTAACTTCATTTATTTAGTAATTTACTTTCAAATGTTAATGTTATTTTACAGGATCCCCAGGCAGCCATACCTAAAGGTACCTTGCTGGCCATCCTGATAACTGGTATCACCTACTTGGGTGTGGGTATCTGTGTCTGTAAGTAGTAACCCATGAAATGCAACTCCAATGAGAAACTGTATACTAATTATGCATTTGTGTTTTGGACCATTGGAATATATAGTATTTCTGGGAGGTTGGTTGTTAGACTTTAAAAAAAAAAACCTAAGCATCTGTTCTTCTCACTAATTGGTCAGCTGCCACTGTTGTCCGTGAAGCCACAGGAAACATAACAGATATCGTTACTGCCGGAGCATCATGCAATGGTTCAGCAGTAGCTGCTTGTGAGCTCGGCTGGAATTTCTCTTCCTGCACAGTGAAAAAATGCGAATTTGGCTCGCTGAACAACAATCAGGTACAGAGCCCTTCAAACTCTAATCCGCACATAAAAAGGAGCTCTTTTTTCATCTTGAATGCTTTCCTCTCCTCACCTCTGGTTCAGGTGATGACCATGGTGTCTGGGTTTGGTCCCCTCATCATTGCTGGAACGTTCTCAGCCACCCTTTCATCAGCTCTGGCTTCCCTTGTCAGTGCTCCCAAAGTCTTCCAGGTCAGTAGTGCACTATGGGTTTTTTTCTTCTAAAAACAGTGCAACTGCAATGCAAAGTTTTAGAGGAACTCTCCACTGAGATACAACTTCTTGCTCTTAACTCCTGAAAATAAAAAATATTTTTTAACTTAAGCTCTCTCTCTGTCTGTCCTTAGGCACTGTGTAAAGACAACATCTACAAGATCCTGCACTACTTTGCCAAGGGATATGGCAAGAACAATGAGCCAATTCGTGGCTATGTCCTCACATTCATTATTTCTGTGGCCTTCATTCTCATTGGTCAGTTCAATTGTCTATCGTGGCCTGGCCATAACATCTTAACATCTTGTACTTTATATTAAAATGTATTCTAGGCTTCAAATGAACAAATATGCCAATAGACTGTTTACTGTTGTGTATTTTGAAAGAATTCCAATTTGACTGAGGTTTTTATTTATTTTTGCTCTCTGTAGGTAATCTTAACACCATCGCTCCTATCATCTCAAACTTCTTTCTGGCATCTTATGCTCTCGTCAATTTCTCCTGCTTCCATGCATCTTACGCCAAGTCTCCAGGTGGGCCTCTACAGACGAAGTAGCTTATAAATAAAAAATTCTGCCTGTAGGTTCAAATAATTCTACTTTTTTCATCCATTGATACCTGTTTCTTTTCGGGAATGTACAATTATATATACAGTATATATACATAATATATATTATTAAAACAAGGCACCATCACAAAAAGCATTTTTGCAGTTACTAAATGTGGCCTATCTTCTGTCATGCATTTCCCAGGATGGAGACCAGCATATAAATACTACAACATGTGGCTATCCCTGTTGGGCGCATTGCTCTGCTGTGTTGTTATGTTTGTTATCAACTGGTGGGCTGCTCTAATCACATACGGCATTGAAATCCTACTCTACATTTATGTCAAAGTCAAGAAGCCAGGTGAGCTGCATCATTTACGTGTTTGTATGTTTGGAAGTGCATTCATAATGCCTGCATGAACTAACCTGTTAGGACTTTTAAATCCTCTCTAGATGTGAACTGGGGTTCGTCCACACAGGCGGTGACATTTGTGAGTGCAGTCAACAACGCTCTGTCTCTGTCTGGTGTAGAGGATCATGTCAAAAACTTCAGGTAAAAGTGTGCATTGCGTAACCGTGGGTACAAATATACAATACAACTTCTACAAAATTGTCCTCATCAGTATGACATATACAAAGCTAAAATATTCAAATCAAAGGACATTTTCAGAATCCTAAAATATGGAGTGATATTGTAATACATGCTTGTTTTTCTCAGGCCTCAGATCTTAGCACTATCAGGTTCAGCACGGGCCAGACCAGCTCTCCTGGACCTGGCTCACTCCCTTTCTAAGAACTATGGACTCTGTCTCACCTGTGAAGTATTTGTGGTACGGTTATATTGTAATCTCATTATTTGCAAATGCAAAACAATAGATATTACCAAGGCAGCACATATCGTCTTTTCTAAATCTTCATTTAAATATCAACCTTCTATTTAAATCAAGACTTGCACATCAAGCAAACTTACATTGGGCTGGGTTCAGACTTCACATGCATTGGATAATCAAGCAAATATCAAGCAGGGATGAGGAAAATGCCAACGTATGAAAAAGTTGTATTTCTGCCTCTTTCTCTCTCAAACACACTCACACAAAACACTTCCACTCACATGCAGATGTATGTTGTGATCTCTCCAGGGCCCGAGGTCAGAGGCCCTCGAAAAGATGAATGCTGGTATGGAAAAGAACCAGCTGTGGCTTAGGAAGACCAAACGTAAGGCGTTTTATGCTGCTGTGGCCTGTGACAGCTTCAGGGAAGGGACTAAGAGCTTGCTGCAGGTCAGTGTGGTCATGATTTACAACATGTTTCTTCAACCATTCGATTAATGTGTAACTGGCGAGTTTTGATCAATCAGCCTTTTTATTATTTGTCATGTGAAATCACATAAAATGCAATGATTGAAGGGAGCCGGCAGATTTAAACATTGCAAAAACAGGTTTTATTGACCGATTTCATCTATTGTTATGTTATGACTTTGTCCCAGACATATCTTAAGGTTATGGCCAGGACATTACTGAAGGAAGTAGAGAGTGTTAATGTATCCGTTTACAGTAGTTTTTACAGTTAATGAAGAGCATGAAAACAGTGTTATGGCTCTGGTTATCACACTTTGGAGAGAAGGCTCATTGTAAGGACTGCTTACTTCAAATAACACGGCAGATTAAAAGCTATAATTGATTAACACAGCATTGTATCTGCAGATGAAGTAAGACCTATGATCTGGATATCATTTCTGTCAGTGAAACAGCTTCCCGGCCTTCTTGTCTTGCCAATTTTTTTCCTCCTCTAGTTAATAAAAACTCCAGGTTTTTCAAACGCAGGGTTACGTGCGTTGCTTCAGTTAACTGATTTAGGGTTTTATCTTTATGCTATGGGTGTCGTGCTTTTCCTTACAGGCCTCTGGTCTCGGCCGTATGAAGCCTAACACATTAATGGTAGGTTTCCAGAGAAACTGGAGGACTGCAAGCACAGAGGCAGTGCAGAGTTATGTGGGAATACTGCAGTAAGTCACAAATAGATGCACAGAAGCACACATGATAAAAATGTACCCAGAAATTAAACATAAATAGGAGATCTTTGTTTTGAATTGGTGTCCTCATTCTCCTTTCCTTTTTGACAGTGATGCATTTGACTTTGAGTATGGGACAGTGATGCTAAGGATGGACCAGGGACTTGATGTGTCGCACATTGTCGAGGCGGAAGGTCAGTACAACAATGTCTTAAGGCTATTAATTAAAACAGCAGCATGAAATGAATAAAGCAACAAACAATGATACAACATAGCAGAGAAATCTAAATGAAGAAACGTCATTTATAAATATGTTTTAAGATAATAGGATACAGAAAGAGTTGGTAGTTGACCTGAACTGACTTTGAATACATTTTGACTGTTCTAAACTATCAAAAGTGAAAATAAATACTGCACTGCTGCTGAACATTTATTCTTATTAACAACTCACAGTAACCCACTACAATAAAATAACACAGACAGGGCACTTTGTTCTGTACATTACCAAGTATTTATGAAGATCAGGTATAGTTAACAGATAAGATGCTAAAATAAATACCAGTTTCAAGCTGTGCCTCTGTAGAAATCTTTACAGTAACAAAGATAATCCTAAGTGATGTAACACATATTCACAACGATTACATATTTATCATAAACAGGAAATCTGATTATGTCTTTCAGAGGAGATGCTAAAGGCAGCAAAGGAGCAACAGGCACTGGACAATGAGATGATGTCAAACGGAGGGAAAGCAAGAGGACTGTTCAGGAAGTCCAGGAAATCCTCTCAGCAAGTGCTCACGACCAGAGGTATCTCTCTCTAGAGGTTATTTCTCTCTGTTCAAATCGTACCTGACATTGCAGATAGGCTTCAATCTAAGCTATGTAAAGCAACAGTTGCATCGAAAGATGAGTGTAATCTTTAAATATAAGGGAAAAGGGAGGTATCTATCTCACTCTGCCCAACTGAAATAACATACATTTACCAAATGAAACCAATGGCACACATCTTTTTTAGAAAGTTCTCCACACTCCACTTTCAAAATATAATTGAATCAAGCGCTCCCACTAAAAGATGTCTCTGAGAGCGTAATCCAATAATATGGTCCCTTTCGTTGCAGTCTGAAGAGCAGCCCTTAAGAGCAGCCCTTTAACCCAGACAGCACGCACACACACACACACACACACACACACACACACACACACCACTGACTGCAATGGCCATTAGTATGCAATCTGGATCCCACTCATTGGAACATTAAACCTGAGAGATGACTGTTCCCGCTGATGTAGAGTCAGCTCTTAATGTTGATTTGCACTATTTTTTCTATCCAACTTAATTTTCCATGCTCAGTCTTTGAATTAGATTGCCTCCTACTGTTCCTCTCCCTCATCCACTTCTCATTTCTTGTATTGTTTTTTCTCTCTCTCTCTCTCTCTCTCTCTCTCTCTCTCTCTCTCTCTCAGTGTCAGTGTGCGGCCCTCCACCCCCGCAGGTTGCCAAGATGAATGAGAGGATGTTGGAGGCCAGTGCTCAGTTCCATAAGAAACAGCCTAAAGGCACCATTGATGTGTGGTGGCTGTTTGATGATGGAGGTAGGTGTTGGGTCCTCTATTGGCACTCTTCTTTTTATCTATCTTGCCATAAAGATTGTACCAGATACGTGCACAGTGACGCCCCACATTCTCCTGGATACTAATGCAGAAAACCTGCAGATTGACGAAAGCTGAGTAAAATAAATAACACCTGAACAATAAAATAAAACCAAGAAAAGATGGTAAACTAGAAGTCAGACATGCCAGATCTGGATCACAACCAAAATCTTATGAGTTGTGTCTTGGCCCAAGCTTGATCTGTCCATCAAACACATGGAAGTGTTTGGGATCTCCTGATAACAGACAAAAAACTGACAACTGCAAAAACATAACCACCTTTGCACATGTGAAATACCACAATACTTATTTTGTACAATAAAACCAACTGGATTCACTAGTAATTTTTTTTTAAAAGCATTTCCCCTCTCTCAGGTCTGACCCTGCTGCTCCCATACATCCTCACCACCAGGAAGAAGTGGAAAGACAGCAAATTAAGGATCTTCATCGCTGGACAACCTGGGCGCTGTGAGCTAGATAAACAGGAGTAAGTGAAAAATAATAATATTTATAATTAATGTTTCAATATCAATTTTAGCTTAATGGGTAGATTTGGGAAATGAATTGGCAAAATTCAGATCTAAAAAATAATGAGCCCACAACTAGAGCTGGGCGATATGGAGAAAATCAAATATCACGATAGTGTTGACCAAATACCTCGATATCGATACCGCAACGATATTGTAGTGTTGACTATTGGTGCTTTCACAAAATATTTACACAATGAGATTTTTGATAAATAATCAGTAATGTGGATATAATGACTAAGTGGGTAAAGGCAAAAAATAGAACAGTTACAAAAGTCTGATAAATTCAGAAAAGTACATCACTTTACTGTAATGCAGCCTTTAAAACTAGGAAAAGACAACACTTATGCCATATTACGATATTACGATATCCAAAATCTAAGACAATATCTAGTCCCATATCACAATATAGATATAATATCGATATATTGCCCAGCTCTACCCACAACATCCCTTTACAGATGTTTTTAACTGAAAAATAAATACCATCATCATATTGGGAACGTATTTTGACCGGGGGGGGGTCTTACTAATGTGACCAGCTTATAGGTCCATGGTGACCAGACATCCCCGTTTTCAGTGGCCTGTCCCAGTTTTTAAATGTGCGTTAAAAACACATAGCAAGCCTTGTTATTTTGAGTAAAGTGTTGTCAGGAAAAACTTGCGTAACAGAGTTGACGTCTCATCGCGTCATGCTCTTTGCGGCTCGCTCTCTCAGCTCTTTTTGTATACAGTTTATGATCGCCCCACACACATACACTACCGGTCAAAAGTTTGAGGTCACTTAAAAATTTCCATTCCAGTCCATTACAGACAGAATACCAGCTGAGATCAGTTGCATTGTTTTTTTAACCAGGGCAGCAGTTTTCAGATTACATTATGTGCTTACATAATTGCAAAAGGATTCTCGACTGTTGTAGAAAGAAGTGGCTGATCTTTAATGCAATATCTACGTTGCCCATTATCAGCAACCATTCATCCAATGTTCCAAAGGCACATTCTGTTTATTAATCTGATATCATTTTAAAAGGCTAACTGAGAAAACATTGGAGAACCCTTTTGCAATTATGTAAGCACATAATGTCATCTGAAAACTGCTGCCCTGGTTAAAAAAACAATGCAACTGATCTCAGCTGGTATTCTGTCTATAATGGAGTGGAATGGAAATTTCTAAGTGACCCCAAACTTTTGACGTAGTGTACGTGACACCACTTAACTGTCCCGCTTAATTGTAATTCTGCTTAGTGGTGCTCTGTAGGGTTTGGTAAACTTGTAGGTCTACTTTAGAGCAGCTTTTATAAACATGATCTTGTCTTTCCATTTTCTTCATAGTACTGTATCCAATATTAGGCTACATATGGTTTTACAT
Organism: Sander vitreus; assembly: GCF_031162955.1. Lineage (NCBI taxonomy): Eukaryota > Metazoa > Chordata > Actinopteri > Perciformes > Percidae > Sander > Sander vitreus. Next base: position 15,067,759 of record NC_135855.1, on the reverse strand, counting down.
TAGTCACTAAAATGTAAGTTTTTAGGCCTTATAGTTTAATCATTTAATCAGAAAAAAAGATAGCTAGGCTAGTAGCCTACCAATTTTACCAGTATGTCCGCACATCAGTTTATATTAGGCTACAGCACAACAGTTACAATGGTCAAATTACAATAAACTGGAAATGTCCCCGTTTTCTTTAATAGTGAAGGACATCGGATAGGCTTCTTTTAATGATATTCGGCGCTAAATTCAAATTCTCCCCGGTTTTTATTTGAGAAATCTGGTCACCTTATTATATAGGTATACGTGCATGCGCTTAAACCCTTAACACCGAGCTTGTCATATAGGCTACGATAACAAAATGCGTAGTTTATTGATGATTTACATAACATCGGTAAACGCTGGCTACTTACCATTTTCTTCCTCTGAAAGTGCCTTTCCGATGCTGTCCTATCCCCTGGTAGCCTAAGCTGTAGGGCAGGCCTTATCCAATCTGGAACTCCTGCTTCTTTTCGGGGACTTTTGTACAATAAATCCATACTCTTAGATCCAGTATTGATAGTCTTGTTGTCCATATTTTATCCATTATCGACCATTAACATTGTTAGCTTTGTTGCTAAAAGAAAAGAAAAGAAAAAAGCATTCCCATGAGAGTCTAACTAAATCGGATTTTCGTTTAGGCCTACGTCTGTGTGAGGCGGGTCAGTGCGCATACTTTACTTCCCATCAATTACAGTCGGAAAACGCACAGGTGACTGGACCGAAATGCTCTCTGGCTCATTGTAGACAGGAACTGCTTTGTTTATAAGTTTAAAGTGCCCATATTATGAAAAAAAAAATCACTTTTTCTGGGATTTGGGGTGTTATTTTGTGTCTCTGGTGCTTCCACACGCATACAAACTTTGAAAAAAAAACATCCATGCTGTTTTGAGTGAGATTCGGGTTTCTGAATGTATCCTGCCTTCAGTCTCCGGGTGAGCTGAGAACGGTTTTCTATGTAACTAGCCAAGACGAGGGGCCTAGGGGGCTAACCGTTAGCATGCTAGCGCTAGTATGCTAGCTCGTTCTCAATGGCAAAACACTGCTACAACACACATCAATTCACCCTAATCTAGTCTAAATCATAAATCGAAGTCTCCCAGCAAATCCTGCCTTGTACAGGCTGAAGTTGGAGAAACGGATAGCTAGCTCATGTAATCCTTACCTAGCTACTGCGCATGTGCGACTGACAACAAAGATGTTACAGAAGTTGCAAGGTCTCACTCTGTAGCTAAAACAGAGATCTGAACACACAGGGTGAAAAGAGGAGCTGCAGCAATGTGCAGTACAACAAAAATATGGTGTTTTTTGAAAATTAAACCATGTAAACCTATTTTGATACAATCTCAAATTACAATTATGAACCTGAAAATGAGCATAACATGGCCACTTTAAGGTATTTCCCTAGAGAAAGCTGCAGGGCCTGGAGCCACCACCAGAGGGGGGCTGCAGCCCCTAAAGCTCCCTACTCCCAACGCTAGTGCCAACATGTAGCCTACACTAACTTAATCATAATAATAATCTGTTTTGCAGGATGAAGTCTCTGTTGCACAAATTCAGAATTACTTGCACTGACATCAATGTCATTGATGACATCCATGTCCAACCCAGGGCTGACAGGTAATTGCATTTTTGCAGTTATAATAGTGACAGCTGACCAGATGGTGCTACAGTAATAGTAAAATTGAATCATCTCATAGTATCTGCATATTATTATTATTATTATTATTATTATTATTATTATTATTATTATTATTATATGATTAAAAAGAAGAATATTTTCCACAGTGAGCTCATGTTCTTAAACTGCTTTCCTTCAGCTTGGAGAAGTTAGAGGAGATGATTAAGCCTTTCTGTCTGCATGAGGGGTCCAAAGACACTGCTCAGGCTGAAGCTATGCGGAAAGAGCAGCCCTGGAGAATCACTGACGAAGAGCTGAGCACCTTTGAAGAGAAGGTAAAACCAGTGACACTAAGAACTGTACATACAGCATCCACATAATTATGTACAAGTTTGGTCCGGATGTGGGTGCGTTAAACAGCAAAATTAGGTCAAAGGTTCTATGACATGCTGCTTTTTGGATGCTTTTCTATAGGCCTCAGTGGTCCCCTAATACTGTATCTGAAGTCTCTTTCGAAATTCAGCCTTGATGCAAAATTACAGCCACTAGAGCCAGTCCCACAATGAGCTTCCCTTAGTATGTGCCATTTCTGTGTCTGTAGCTTTAAATGCTATTGAGGAGGAGGGGGGGAGGGGGAGGCAGGGTGGTGGGTGGGGTGTGTGGCCTTGACCAACTGCCATGCTTCGCTTGTTTTCAAGCCATGATGTCTCTCTCTCTCTCATGGGCGGGCCAAATTCTCTGGGCGGGCAAAGCAGAGAAAGGGGAGGTAACCTTCCTCCTTATTACGTCATAAAGGGAAGATTCCAGATCGGCCCATCTGAGCTTTCATTTTCTCAAAGGCAGAGCAGGATTCCCAGGGCTTGGTTTACATCTATCACCATGTCTAGCCACTGGGGGACCATAGGCAGGCTAGGGGAACTCGCATTAATGTTAAAACACCTCATAAAGTGAAATTTTCATGCAATGGGACCTTTAATAAGTAACTGCTGCTGTTTTACAGACCAACCTCCAGGTACGGCTGAATGAGGTGCTTCAGGAAAACTCTAAATCAGCCAATCTGATCATTGTGTAAGTATAATCAACTGTTGCCTGAGTAACATTGAAGTGCCAAGCTTGGAAGAAATAGTGTCTGACATACTCTCTGTACCCTCACCCCCTGCAGGAGCATGCCAATTGCTCGTAAGGAATCTGTCTCTGATTTCCTCTACATGGCCTGGCTTGACATTCTGACAAAGGACCTTCCACCCACCCTACTCATTAGAGGAAACCACAAGAGTGTGCTTACTTTCTACTCCTGAGCAACTTTACAGGCTATAGGTATAACTATAAAGGAAATAAATGGAAGTTGGCTACCATAATGATGGCCCAATGTAAAGCATACCAGAACCTTGGATGATGTCTTCCAGACCAACACCACAATGTAACACATTCATTTTTAATTAAGTTCTGATGAGGGCATTTATACCCACAAATGCTAAGACAAGAAAATATATATAAAAATACATAAGAAAGGCAGAGACACAGGTAGAGTTACAAGGCTAATTTAAATGGTTACACTGAGTGACCGCATTGCCAGCTGCAGTGATTGTAAATTAAATGTATATAGTAGATGTCTGAATTCACTAGTGGATACTTTTGAATTAAAAAACCCTTACTTTCATCAATGATTAACAGCATCCATGCTTTTAAACCGTGGTAGTAATTGTTTGATTATTTTTTAAACATTCCTTAATATTGACTGAGTGCAAAACACTCTGGTATCATGAAGCTGTTTAAATGTTCCACATTATAGGCTACTGTTTAAATATGTTTAATGTTACTATCACAGCACACTTTTTGCGAAATAAATGATTGTAAAGCCATTTCGTCTGTATATTTTTACCCATTGTCTGTCCTTCCTATTTGCATAATTGTGATTACCTGAAATAAAGGATTTATACAATTTTGAGCTGTTCTTATTCATGTCTCTGTGATTTAGTAGGTGATTAGATAAGATAGCGTCAGATATTGTTTTTTGTTGTTGTTTTTAGTACATTACATTGCACATTACTTTAGTATTTTTGAATTATATATTTTTATTTTTTAGATTTTTTATATATCTAGTTAGCTTTATGTTAACTTTATGATGGTTGTTGTTACAACTTAACACACTGGGGTTTTATGTGAAAAACACAAGTATAAAGTCTGCAGAGCAGCCAATTCTACTACAAAATACTTCATGAGCTCCCTCTGTTTCAAAGACAAGCTCTGGGGAAATCTGGTGTGGACAAATACAGTCATTTAGACAATTTGTTGGAACAAATGCATATTTGTTTAATGCAAAATGATAAGAGTTAGAGGTCATATGCACATCTTGAATATCAGCAATGAATGGGAATCCTAATAGTTATCCTGTATGACAATGCGATGTATTCGCAATTGGGGGCAGCAGACTCAAGATTTAAGACTTTGGGATCTGACTGTATAATCTCCAATGACAAGTCATTAGAAATTAGCTTGCTGCTCCATATAATGATTATATAATTACATAATGAGCAAAGTGAATTGTTTTAAATGTGACTTTTGGTTTTTGATTCAGTTTTATTAATTATGGATATTAAGTACTTCACATCTAATTCATAAGGAAATAATACGAGTATGATCTCAGCCAAAAGTTAGATAGACATACACACATCCTTTACACAGCCAGTGGTGGAAGAAGTATTCAGATCCTTTACTTAAGTTAAAGTACTAATACCACACTATAAAAATACTCTGTTAAAGTAAAAGTCCTGCAGCAAAAATGTAACTTTTACTAAGTAAAAGTATGCAAGTATTATCAGAAAAATTTACTTAAAGTATTAAAAGTAAAAGTACTCAACACAGAAAAATCCTCACATTTTAGAAAGTGGAAATTATCAAAACAGTTCTGTCAATCAACTCAGTGTTTAATCGTCTAATCACTTCAGCTGGACTTGTAGGCCGTTATATTGTTGGGTAGTTTAATTTGTAGCAAAACTTGGTGTTTTATAAACTACATATTTTGCATTTTAAAAGATATTAATTTGTAAAGTAACTATAGTAGCCTAACTACAGCTGTCAAATGAATGTAGTGGAGTAAAAAGTACAACATTGTTCTCTGAAATGTAGTGGAGTAGAAGTACAAGGAGAACAATGATTATCGGCCAGTGGCTATTACCGCCAATGTTTTTAAATCTTTGGAGAGGCTTGTGATAGAGAAACTCCACACAGATGTGGAACAAATGTTAGATAAATACCAATTCGCTTATACAAAAAAAATCGTAGTACAAGTGATGCCATATCAACAATAATGCACCTCACTCTGAAGCACCTTGAAAGTCCTGTTGCATATGGTAGACTGCTTTTTGTTGATTTTAGTTCTGCCTTTAACTCAATCCAGCCAGATATCATGCTTAGGAAATTATTTCAGTTGAATGTAAATCCCTTTTTAATCAGGTGGTATCACTCCTTTTTGTCAAACAGGCCACAGCAGGTGAAGTTTAACTCCTCCATGTCTGATCCAGCAGTGTGCTGCACTGGCGCCCCCCAAGGGTGTGTCAGTTCACCTCTTTTGTTTACATTGTACACCAATGACTGCATCAGCTCTGAGCCGTTTTGGCGCAGACTTAGAGTGTTTGGGGTCTGTAAAAATATCATGTTAATCTTCTATGGAGCAACAATAGAGTCAATTCTTCAGTACGGTATTACCAGCTGGTTTGGAAATTTGACAGTCAAAACCAAAACTCAGATTTTTAATCTGGTCAAGACGGCAGGCAAAATTATGGGAACACCTGCACCCCTCAACCCGCAGGAGCTTTTTAATCATGCAACAATCAGGCATTTTAAGATCATTCTATCTGATTACTCTCACGTGTTGTTTTTTTGCACAAGTAGCCTATAGAAAATGGTAATTTGCAATTTGCACAGCTCTTTGAGTATTCTAGATGTTCAATGTACATTTGTCTTCTAACTGTTTTAACCCTGTGTTTGTTGTGTGTCTCTGTTGTAACTCTTGCAGCAATTTCTCTGTGTCCAAAACGAATGTCTCCATTGGGAGACTAATAAAGATGGGTCTACTTTGACTTTGAAGTAGAAAGTGACATGAAAAGAAAAGACTTAAGTGAAGCACAAGTACCTCAAATTTGTACTTAAGTAGTACTTGAGTAAATGTGCTTAGTTACATTCCACCACCGTACACAACCATTTAAAAACTACAAATTGAGTAAGTTGATATAGCCTATCATAGAATAAACTACATTTCGATGATTTTTATCTATATAGATATAAAAATGTCTTCTATATCTATGGGCCATATATCTAAACAAATGATTTCGTTTAACATTTGAGTCTGCCTTCTGTTGAAGAGTGAGGAGCATGGATGTATAATCCTATAATACGGTAAGACCGCGTGATGGCGAGGAGCAACGTAACAGGGGGAGGAGGAGGAAGTGCGGTGCAATCAGCTGTAGCTTGCAGACGACGTTAGCCAGCAAATATGACACGAACGTTGCTAAGGCTAAGGGATCTTCAGTTAAAATGCTCTGCGATTTTTGATGCTAATCTATATGTCTTAGGCAGGGAATTTCATTTTCAGACGCCCACTCTTAACAAAGGCAAGCAAGACTTTAGGATGGATAACGTTAATGACATGTCAAGTGCTTATTGACATTAGCTTTGCTAGCATGCCTAGCACTTTGTAACTAAAACCATACGCTTTGGTTTTATTATGTTGCACTATCTTTGGTGTACTAAACGCGTAAACACCTCATACACTGCGTCTGTTTTATTCTGGTGCAACGCGTAGCTAGGTAAAGTGAGGCTTAATATTCTCCAAATACTTTCTTGTGCTCATGGTTTTTCCATTTTAAAGGTTACAGCTGTTTATATAATAACTCTCGCGATAACTTGTAAAAAAAAAAAGAGGGTTGCCACAGTTACAGAGCATACCGTCCTTACCTACAGCCATGCTTTCTTGCCGATTTATTTATTTACAGGTTTTCTTCTCCCAATGCATTTAATAACAGTTCTGTAGCAACTTATATAAGCTATTAGAGTTACTTTCATTACGTTTTGCCTTGTGTAAGTATCTTAGGATTTACGTGGTTTGGGGGAGGGGCTAATTTGGCGCAACTTCCACCCCTCCACGCGGGAAATTCATTCAAAGTAGGACCGTCAAGAAACTGGAGCGCAGAAGGAAGAGTTTTTAATCTTGTAGTAGCCGGTTGTAGTTTTGTCTCCTGGTCCGTATAAATTATTTAGTGCACTATCGGTTTTTAACTGTGAAAACTTTGCCAATATGCCCGTCCTAGAAGTCACAGATGCATCTGCAGTCTCTCCATCAAAGAGAGCAAGGGCAGAGACAAAGCCTGCAGAAGATAGACCAGTCCTCAAGTTTGCAAAACTTTCTGAGCATGCCACTACCCCTACCAGAGGCTCAACTAAAGCAGCGGGATATGATCTCTACAGGTTGGTTAACCTTATACATTTTAAAATTATGTCTGGGTTCACTAATAACTTGATGGTTTTTAATAGTGGGACAGAAGTTGTAACGTGTGTGTGTGTGTGTGTGTGTGTGTGTGTGTGTGTGAGAATCCAACTGTAAATTTCACTTAAAATGTTTGAACATTTAGCTTGTGCTCCTACACAGATTAAATCTACTTACTAAACGTTGCCGTGTATAAAAGCGTCTGTTATATGAATATAATGCCAGCTAACCTTTTTATTCTCTGAACTTTAACAGTGCATATGATTACACCATTGGTCCTATGGATAAGACCATTGTGAAGACAGACATCCAGATAGCAGTTCCACATGGCTGCTATGGGAGAGTGGGTGAGTGTTTTACATATTGATGCAGCCCTGCAAATCCTGTATTACGTTTCCCCTGTTGTGTCTATTGCACTGTTTCAGTGCACGTGAATTCACGCTAAGATTACGTTACACCAGTTGCAGAACAACATGTCATAACTGTCTCATGCCATTTTGTCATTCCCAGCTCCGAGGTCTGGACTGGCAGCAAAACACTTTATTGATGTTGGTGGTGAGTCTTTGCCTATTCGACCTACTAATGCAGGTAATGTTTTAACACTCGTCATGTCAGCCATTTTAATTTCTCTAATGTCTCTGTATGTTCTCCTCAGCTGGAGTTGTAGATGAAGACTATAGAGGAAATGTGGGAGTTGTGCTCTTCAACTTCAGCAAGGACACATTTGATGGTGAGTCGTGGCATCTGTGAAATATAACATCACTTTTTTTTTTTGTATCAAAGGTACCAGCAATACTTCACCCAACAGATTAGAAATGATTGTCTCATCTCCTTCTGTTCCTCTTTGCAGTGAAAAAGGGCGACAGAGTTGCTCAGCTGGTGTGTGAGAGGATCTGCTACCCAGATCTGGTGGAGCAAAAGGTAAACTGTACACAACATATAAACGCATACATGCACTCAGTTGCCTGTTTATTAGGTACACCTAGCTAAAACTAGCAGTTCAATACAACAGTCCAGCAATAAATATGAGCTTCATGAAGGTTATATTGTTGTTGAAACTAATACTGTGTTGATTCAACTTAATGATCATGGATGTGGTTTGTGGTGCTGTTGAATTTTATTGTTATACTGACTGGTGTTTCTATTATTTTGCCCATCCCATTTATATCGGAGTAAAGGCTAAATAACAAACATCGCTGTATAAAACAATACAATTTAACAACACCGCAAACTACATCCTCAAATTCATTAAGTTGAATCGGCCCCTCTCTAAAACAGTAAAAACAAAAACTGATTATAACCTCATGAAGGTTATTTTGGAAACATTGTCAGATTTGTGTGGCCTTACTAGTAGTAGTAGTAGTAGTAGTAGGTTTCTATTTAATGTGAATGTCATCAGATTATATTTAATCATTAAATGGAAAAACTGCATGGCTGTGTTCTTTCAGACGCTTGATGAGACGGAGCGTGGTGACGGAGGTTTTGGATCAACTGGCCGAAACTGAAAGCTCCAAATATAATTGCAAATGTACGTGTTCTAAATATATGTATTTGTGTTAATAAAGTTCTTCTTTTTCTGTTCCTTGGAGAGTCGTGGGTCTTTACTGGGACTGTCAGTTTTGGGTTCTGTCAGATGAACTTCTTGTCTGACCTCCTGCAAAGTAAAAATATAAATGTTCCAAATCTCCACATGGGGGCAGTGCAGGACAAGAATTGCATCACTTAAACCGCTCAACTCCATGTCAGGTTCTGTTGGGGGTAAAGTGAGTTTCACAAGCTAAACATTCAGAGATCATATTGCACTTTACTTGGGTTACACACAACTGAAGAAGGATTTCTTACATAAAGCTAGCAGCTTTCTGTTGAACTCCGTCACAATAAGTAAATCTGGATAAAAGGGGAAAGCACAGCAGTAAATACATATACACCAAAAATATGTTTTTATTGTGAATTTACAACTAAACCCTCACTGATGTGAACAGAGAACACAGACTGGTGTCAGGCTGGTCCGTGGCAATGCAGCACTGATTGTATTTGTGAGAGGATGTGTGGCCACGGAGACCTCAGTGCATAATCATGAAGGCCCAGGTTTGGCGTCATCAATGTGTGTGTGTGTGCAGGTGTGTGTGTGTGTGTGTATGTATACACAGTTAAAGGAAGTAGTTGGTCATTATAAGCACCATTACAAACCCCCTCTATTCCAGGGGCTTCCTCTAGTTTACAAATGCTTCATAGATTAAAAGTGGCATCGATTATTACAGTATAAACACAATTTACATGTAGTATAGGGGAGAGCGGACAGGCTATGAAGCTAACTGTTACTGTTGCAAAGACATGAAATCTTCAGAATGACCAACGGGATTGTATCTTGTTAACTACTGAGTTTTGTATAGTAGTACAGTGCATTCAGAAGTCTATGTGGTTGTGTTGCTAGCACCAGTAAATATGAATTATTCTAGTCAGTAGGAAAGATGGAAAAGCATTGTTTAAATATGCAGTAGGAGTCATTCAAGCTCAGACATGGCTACATCTCAATAGTCCATAGTGGGTTCCTTTCCTCTCCTTAACATTCTCATAATCTTTTTTTCCATCTTCACTCCATTACAATTAATATCTGGGGAAGGAGAAATGTGTTTACTTTCGTGTATCCAGGTTTGTTCAGTTATTACCTGAGGGGAGGAAATGAATGTATTGCAGACTATTTGGACTCACCCTTTTCTTCCATCTAAGCTGGGTTCTAGAAAACTCGGCCTTCGGAACTTTATGCAGTCCTCATGCCCTTCAATATGGCACCTGATTCCACATATCATCATACAACATTAAACCCTACAATCAAAAACCATTCACACTCTCGATAGTGCTTCACACACAGCTGAAGTTGTGTGTCAGGGCAATATGTTCTTCATTTGACTGAAATATCTCATTCTGCCTCATTCAGCTAGTATTTTCCACATAAATGGTTATCTATGATATGTAGAATCATCTTTGGCAATCAAATGACAAAGTCCCTCCCCCCACCCCCTTCTTGTCTCTTTGGTGGCGAGCCCTTCTCCCTGTTGGAGCAAGAAGAAGTTGTCCCTAACCGCTGATCCAGAGTCAGTGATGTTTGGCCTTTTTGAGAAATGCGAGACTGACACTGGATTAGCAGCTGCCAGCAACATCTGCTCGTCTCAGTCTTGTGATGGTTAATGGAGGATGATCTGCACCCTCATCTTCAGTACGTCTCCCAGCTGTCCTGTGAGGTAGTCTTTATCGTGTCGGTCCTCCAGCTCAGCCAGCTCCTTCTTCCTGTAGAGAGGCGTACTGCTGATCTGAAGGTAGTACGCCCCTGGGGGGAGGGCCTTCTTCTTGCTCAGATGCAGGTAGCTGACGCCCTCTCTCTGGTTGATTTTAAAGTTGCCTTCTTCGTTTCCGTAGTCGATGCTGTAGCGCACGTGGTCAGTGAGGGTGGATAAGGCTGGGGTGAACTCAAGGATGTGGTCACGGTTGCTTAAGTCGCTAATGTTCAGGTGGAGCTGCAGGGTGTCCTCGATGTCCACACTCGCCAGGCTGACCTCAGTCAGCTGCAGGAAGAAACAACAGATTTTAGTGGATACAGTATATGACATGTGTCCTACAGTACAGTAAGTTTTCTGTCATTAATCAAGAGAGGTAAAGGGACAATGTGTAATAAAAGTACATACAAACAGGGCTGTTGCCAGGATTTTAGCAATAGTGAGGTCCTGTGTTCCGTCAATGCGTCCCCTACCACCCTCAGAAAGGTTTGAGCAGAAACCAAAGACAAGGTTTCTTTTTCTTTTCTTTTTTTTTCAACTCTATTTATTTTAAATTTTCACACCAAATTACATACAACAGAGGCCATGGCGAATGAAACATTCTCAAAACAGCATGTCCAAAGATAAGGTTTTTTTTTAAGATTACTTTTTTGGAGCTTTTTCCCTTTATTTGAAAGTGGATAGACATGAAAGAGGGAGAGAGATGGGGGATGACACACAGCAAAGGGCCTGTAACTGTAAATTTTATTTCCCAACATGAACGTCTAAACGCTGTTACAAGGCCTTTCCCACACTGCCAGGAATACAATTCTGAAAGTAAAGCTGAAGCCTTTACTGTATTTTTTTATTTAATATTATTTTGTTGGCCATAGTAGTCTAATTTATACATATTAAGTAGGGGTGTCACAATTCTCCAAATCCACGATTCAATTCGATTTAAACATTTGCTTTTCAGCAGTGAAGGCAATGCCACAATAAGAGCCACCAGATGGCAGAAGGGTACTTTAAAACAACAGTTTGAGTTTTTCAAAATTTATGAAGTGCAATTGAAAGCACCATTAGTTTACCGAGATATACATGAACGCACCATGAAGTCCTTTCGGAGCCCAACTCACTCACGGGAAAATGTAGCCACACTGGTGACTTCAGGGACGCAGGAGTTCTGTTGTTTCTCCGTCATCTTCGAATCCAGCAGTGGCCATGGTGTCTAGAAAAGAGCAGCTGCAGACTACTGGTAAGCTAACGTTACCCTGTGTCTTTAGCTGCATGCTACCAGCTGGTAAACTACGCTGTGTCTGTTTTTGTTTTTTCTTAAGACATTTGAAGTAGGCAGGGCTGGAGAGAGAAAGAAATACTGGTGCAATCGCTGATCCTGCTTTTAATTTCAATATTCAAAATCGAAAGCTCATTTTGATCAATTTTCGATTTATCGAAATCGTGACACCCCTAGTATTGAGTCAGAAATACCTGGAATAAGTTTATAAAACACCTGCCCTGTTTAAGTATGTAATTGTTGAATGTTAAGTACCCTCAGGTGGGTAACCCTAAAGTTCCTCATTACCTCTGCGTCCTCAGTGTGTTTTCAGGCAGACAGATTACCTGCATGTCTTCCAGAGGATCCTCCTGTGTTGAGTTGGTGCTGCGGCGTTTGCGTCCCTTCTTGGGATAGCCGTTGATCTTACATTCATAGCAGGTCTCAGGAGACAGAGAATTATCATCCACCTCACCTCCCTGTTCAACACTGGAGCCGCCACTAGTAAAGCCCAAACCTGTGACACAGTGCCTGAAACGTAGACAAAGCCATCAGTCAACTAGAAACGTCTACAGACAGCTTTCACACACACAGTTGTTCACTCATGTACCCTTGTCCGGCACGGAAGTATCCAGGCGGACATCCACAGAGGTAGCCCCCGTCTGTGTTTGAGCAGCCAAACTTGCAGGGGTTCTGGCTGGTGGAGCACTCGTTGACGTCTGAGCAGCCTCCGCCCGTCTGCTCGTAGTTAAAGCCGGTGGGGCAGAGGCAGCGGAAGCTCCCCAGGGTGTTGTGGCATGACGCTCCCCCGCAGATCTGGCTGTTCATACACTCGTTCTCATCTGGGTCACAGGAAGTTGACGGGAAGTAAACAAACAAGGTCATTCCAGTTGAAGGACACAAACAATACTGGGAAATTCTGCCATGAATGTCAATATGTGGAGAGATTCAACTAAAAATAGAGGTTTAAAAAAATGCTTTATTTTGGGGTATACACCAAGTCACACACACTGTGCCACACAATTACTTTGTCTATGCCTGAACTATTTCAAATTATTTTATGCACTTTTTTGATATTTTGATGTTGCACCACCCTCCTCTTTTCATTTGTTTTTTTTGTCCCTTCTCATGACCTTACCACAGTAAGGAAAGGGTTGAACTTCCAGAGGAAAGGAAAAACAATTTTGACATATTTATATTTTAAGAGTGGCAGGAAAGAGGTGAAGGATGGATAACGTGTTTTAAACAGGCTCAGGGCCGGGCTTTAGTCCAGAACATCAAGGCTGCATGGTACATACTTTGGCAACCAAGTCATCAGGATGCCCCAAAAGGAAAGAATTTTTATATTTGCTGATAAAAAGAACAGCGGTATTACTCACCCACACACTGGTTCCACTGGTAGTGCTGTAGGTAGCCTTGTGGACAGCTGCACCTGTATCCACCCACCAGGTTCTGACATCCATGCTGACACCTGTGGTTACCATCGCACTCATCCAAATCTGTCACGGACAAACATACAACAAAACTACAGTAAGAGCCTATTTTCTTTAATGAATCAGCTGACACTGACGTTGGTATCAATTGTTCTCAGACCTTCACAGGCTTGTCCATTGGGATCTAATGAGAATCCCCGCTGGCAGTCGCAATTGAAGCTCCCGGGAGTGTTCTGGCAGGCACCATTGGAGCCGCACAGATTGGGGTCTGTAGCACATTCATTGTTGTCTGCACAGAGAAGAGGGAAGGTTCAGACAAGGATAAGACGGGAAACACGATATAAAGGCTGATTGTAACCCTGATTTGGATGTGCAGAGTCATTTTAAAATTGATTTGAGCAAGTTGACATTGGTTCCAAAAAATAGGGCAGGTCCACCATGGACTGCTGGTACAAATTATGTTACAGTCTTCAGGGGTTTAGGAATACAATCTCTCACCTACTGATTTGATCTCACACCAGAAGAGGTCATCAAAAAACATTTGAGTGCGAAAGTTCATTCTAGACCTTGGGAATAATAGTTGATGAAATAATCTACACACAACATCCAGTTCTATTTTGTATAGGCTTCGCCCTCTAACTACGCTACTGGGTTTATCCCTTGTGCAGTCATGAAGATTTCTTTCCCGCCCTTGCATCCAGCATGGGCTTTCAACTACGTCTGCAGAAACTGTATATAAACAGAGTGGACCCATTGATCATCTCCCACTTTTTCTTCAAGCTAGCAGTATGAAGACAAGCTCGATTTCCAGCGGTGTTCGCCTCTGCCCCACCTGCCGGACCGGCTACATCCTGCCACCGGACCTCCATTCCCACTGCGAGACCTGCCTTGGCGCCGCTCACGCCGGCCTGGCTCTCACCCCCGACGCCTCCTGCCAGTTCTGCGCCCGCCTGCCATCTAAAGGGCTTAACCGGTGGGCGAAGCTTTTCTGGAGTGTCAGGCTAGTGGAGAAGGGGATGGCAGCTGGGCAGACAGACGGCAATCTGTCAACACCCTGGATCCGCCGGAGGAAGGCTTTATCGACGAGCACGAGTCCGATGGCTCGATTCCCTCGGATAACACCTCCGTCACCGGCTGTCCCTCCTCCCCCCTGGGAGAACTGGACCTCGAAACGGGGATCGATGCCCTCCCATTGCGGCTCTCCCCATCTCCGGAATGGCCAAGGGCACCGCTCCGGCGGTCTTCCCCTCTGCCTCAGGCGGCTCCACCCTCCACCGCTAAGACTCTCTTCTTGGATCTGCCAGAGATCATCAAGAAGGCGGCAGACCAGAGAGGCATAGCACTCCCGGATGAGCTTCTAGCCCCCGCTCGCGTTTACGCTCAGGAGCCGCCCTCCTCACGGGCTCCACTCTGGCCGCGCTTCACGGAGCTTCGGCCGGAAACTGAAGGCTCCCGTCTTTCGCTACGCCCCGTTTACTCGGGTTCAAGGCGACATAGAAGCGGGCTTCCCTTCAGTCCCCCCCCCGGAGCAGAGCCTGGCATCCATCCTGCTTCGGAAGGCCACTTTATTCGGCCACCAGAAGCCCACGCCTCCTTCGCCCCAGGATCAGGTATGTGCTCAGGTCACTGACCGGTCACACCAGTGTGCGGCCCAGGGTCTCGCAGCACAGAACAATATAGCTTTGCTTTGCCATTCTCCGGGAGCTCTTCCTCCGGAGCTAGCCATGGAGATTGGCAAAGCTATGACCACGATCCTCACCCTGACCACGGCGTCCACGGTGGCGTTGTCCAGAGTCATGGCGTGGCAGACTGTGGCCCAGCGAAACATCTGGCTCCACATGACACAGCTACCCACTGACGTCAGACACAAGCTTCTGTACGGCCCCATAACTCCTGATGGACTATTTGGGCCCCGCCTACAGACAGCCACGTCCCACCTTCACCAAGCGGAACGATTTCGAAGGCTTGGCTCTTGGAAGGTGGCTCCTCCACAGCAGCGCCGTCGCCATGACGGCCGCCATGAACGTTGTTTTCCCAGGCTTTGAGCTTCGCTCCTCCACCCGGCCCCCTCCGCAGCGACTGCCGGCTCCACATGACCGGCAGGCTTCACGGAGTCGGAGGACAATGAAGGCGGCCCCCACCTTTACCCCACCCGTAGACCCTTTTAAGGGCCCACTGAACAGTGCGCTGACAACATGACAGTCGTTCCTCACACAAGCGCACACCTGCCCACCGCTGCACGCGGAGCTCCACCGCTCTCTCACTATGCAGACAGCGGGAGCGAACGCTCATTCACTATGAACGGTGCCGCTCAGTCATCCCTCTCCCCCCGGCCATGCCAGCGGGACGAGGAAGACGATGACCCGGTGGCTGCTCCCGCCCCTCACGGCGGTGACCGGCTGGCCGTCACAATCTCACGATCTCACGTTTCGCCCAGCGGCGGAATGGGCTCTGCGCTCCTTGCTGGCCATGTCTGTAACAAACCACAGACATGCGCACGCCCGCTCTCAGAGCACAGCGCAGCATGGATCAGGCTGACACACATGGACTCATGGATGTCAAAGCTGATAACACGGAGCTCCACACTTCAGTTCGCCTCTCCCCCGCTTCGCTTCGCGGGCGTATTGGAGACAACCATGTCATCCCAGGCAGAGTCAGATGCCATGATGACAGAGCTAGGGGAGCTACTGTCAAAAAGGGGCAATTTCGCGCGTTCCTACGGGGGAGGAGAACGAGGGATTTTATTCCCGCTACTTTCTCACTCCAAAAAAAGTCAGGCGGGTTGCGCCCCATTCTCGACCTGTCCCAATTCAACCGATGCATCATGGAGCGCCCATTCCACATGCTGACTGTCAGACGTGTTGGAATGTTTCCTCCACCACGAGTGGTTTACGTCTGTGGATCTGAAAGACGCATACTTTCACATCCAAATTATTCCCAGACACAGGAAATTCCTGCGCTTCTTTTTCCAAGGGGCCCATTTCCAGTACAACCGGCTACCGTTCGGGTACTCACTGGACCCCCACACATTTTGTGCGGGGGGCCACCTCCCCCTCTCCCTCCCCCTCTCCCACACATAAACTGCCTGGAGCTGTCCACGGTGCTGAAGGTTCTAAAACACTTCGCTCCAGTGATAGTAGGGAGACATGTCGTCGTACGGACAGACAACGTTACAGCAGCAGCGTTCATAAACCGTCAAGGCGGCGCGCGCTCGGCCCGACTATTGAAAATAGCCAGGAGCCTCCTGCTATGGGCCCACAGTCATCTGTTGTCCCTCAAAGCAGTCTACATCCCCGGGGTCCTGAACCGGGCGGCGACCTAATGTCGAGGGGAGGGCCCTCTCACAACGAGTAGAAAATGAATCTCTCTATTGTTCAGAAGCTGCGGAGCAGGTTCGGGAAAGCGGAGGTGGATCTCGTCGCCTCACGAGAGAACACACAGTGCGCTCTGTGGTTGTCCTTGAGCGCACGGGACGATCCACCCCTCGGCGTAGATGCCTTCTCCCACCACCCCTGGCCCAGAACCCTCCTATACGCTTTTCCCCCGGTCCCTATGATCTCTAGTGGTGCGCACTATCCAGAACGCTAGAGCACCCTCTACTACAGTACCATATCGTGTCCCCTGCCTCTCGTGTTAACTTATCTCCAAACATTGGTGGATAATGATTTAGCTCCGTCTACAGTCAACGCCTACGCGGCAGCTATTTCGTCCTGCCACGAAGGCTATGGAGAGAGGACGGTTTTTGCGCACCCCCTGGTGAAGCGTTTTCTGAAAGGGGTCAGGCGTCAGAAACCCGCCGTGCGCTCTCTCACACCCCAATGGGATCTAGCCCTGGTGCTTTGAGCTTTGGGGAAGCCTCCTTTCGAGCCTCTGGCACAAGCCTCTCACTAATGCTATCACTAAAAACGGCGCTTCTCCTTGCCCTGACGTCAGCCAAGAGAGTGAGCGACTTATGTGCGCTGTCAGTCTCGCCGTCCTGCCTCTCTATTAGAGGGGACGGGAGTGCAGCCACCTTACAGCCTAACCCCTCATTCACATCGAAAGTTATGACAAATTCCTTTCGGTCGAGAGTGTTTTCCCTCGAAGGGTTTTTTCCCCCCGCCTCATAACAACGATGCAATCACCGTTTGTGTCCGGTGCGTGCGCTATCACAGTACGTTTTACGCACAGCGGACATTAGGCAGACACAGCAGCTGTTTGTACATTATAGGGAACACTCCCAAGGAGCGGCCCTTTCAAAACAGGAAGAGTCAAACCCCCCCAGGGCATCCGAGCACACTCTACGAGGGCATTGTCGGCGTCCGCCGCCTTATTCAGAGGCATGACAGTAGCCAACATCTGCGCAGCGGCCTCCTGGGCATCCCCATGCCCATTAATCCGTTTCTATCTGCGTGATATGTCTGAGCCCTCCATGATCCACTCGGTGCTGTCCACACTCAACGATGAATAATGTGCCGTTGCATGTATGTTTTTCCCTGTTGTCCTCACCCCGTCTGCACTGGGTGCTGGGTGGAACGCGGGTGTCCCCGTAATTATCACCATCAATCATGATACAATTCTCACTAACCATGCACGCCTTCAATCATGGAATGATGTGCCGCTGCTTGTGTACTTGTCTGCGGTCCCCCCCTCACGTTGGGTGGCTGGGAGGAACACGGGCGCCCCATATTTGTCAATCACGTACTTTTCTCGCCTACACTCGTGACTTGGGCCTTGCAGCCAGCTAGGCCAAGTCATTGCCATGGCAGGCTCTCTTATCAGAATAACGGTTTATCTGATACAATCTCCTGTCAGTGCATTAGTGAAAGAAGTTAGTCTATGTTCTGCTTGTGGGCTCTGTGTCGCAGGTGGCATTGACAACATCAGCTTCGCCCTAACCCAGTAGCGTAGCTTAGAGGGACGAAGCCTATACAAAATAGAACGATAGTTACGTTATTGTAACTCCAGATTCTATGAGTATAGGCGCAGCCCTCTAAGATTTGGGCCACCTGCTCCTGTAACATTAGCTGAAGAAAAAGCTGATGTTGGGAGATGATCAACGGGTCCGCTCTGTTTATATAAAGTTTCTGCGGATGTAGTTGAAAGCCCGTGCTGGACGCAAGGGCGGGAAAGAAATCTTCACGACTGCGCATGCACGAAGGGATAAACCCAGTAGCGTAGCTTAGAGGGCTGCGCCTATACTCATAGAATCTGGAGTTACAATAACGTAACTATCGTTACAAGTATTGTTAGTAAGGATCATTGTTAGTGAGTGTGACTGACAAACAGATACCTTAAACATTATAATACTGGATAAGGAATTAAGGATACATACTTCTTAACAGCCACAGCTTGAAGAAAAAGATGTATTTGAAGGATTGAGAAAGTCTTATAGATTTAGATATAGACAGTATTTACAACATGTCTGGAAAAGTGTTCTGATCATTAACAATGTGTCGGTCCAATGAGCACCTGTCCTGAAGGAGTTTGGGTTCTGCAGTGTCCTACACTTTGGTACATCAGCAGTAGTTACTGTGATATGATTTGAACAAGTGTTTTTATGTCACACCCATGTTTCTCCAACCTTCTTAAATTAATACCATATCCACACCTCCTGTATGTCATTTGCCTGGGGTTATTCCTATAGTCAAAACTGAGGGATCCCTGTCCCTGATTTAATGTGAGGTCATGGGAGCTGCTTTATGGTCTGGAAAAAAAACTTGTGGTAGTCATGGCAATCCACTGCAAAGTTCCATAACAAAGCAGTGTTAAGCTGTCATGACTCCAAACCAGTCCAGCCTAATAAGATCAGTGTGATATCAGCCGGAGTCCATTAACTCTGAACGAGAGTTGGTTAGGGTTAGACAAGAGGCTGGTTCAGGACTCTTTTTTTGAGCTGGGCTGGAAGATACTATAAGAAATGACACTGTGAAAGGATATACTGTGTGTGCATTTGGCAAGATATGGGTGTGGAGGCTGAATTAGTTGAAGTGTTGTGACACTATGCTTTTGCGAATACACAGATATATCTATAAATATTTGGATGTGCAGTATATCTATATTCTGCATGTGCTTATTTACCAATGCAGGCAGTATGATGCTGGGTGAAGCCAGGAGGACATTTGCAGGTGAACCCACCGATGGTGTTTACACATAAGAACTGACAGTTATGCTGTTTGGTCGAACACTCATCCAAATCTGAAAAAGAGGAGAAGTTGTACAACATAAAACCAGCTGTAAACCTAACAGAAAAGTGGCTGCTTAGTAGTTTATGTAATGCATTTAAGATAGTGTGGTTGGAACTGTGTCAGATCACTGCATGTACTACTGTATAGGCACTGCTCTTTTTTTGTGAGTCAAATTCCAGTCCTTCTACAGTCACTGACCTACAAATGAACTGCAAATGAACCAGACACCGGAATCACGGAGGGGGACTGTAGAGGGGGAAACTAAAGCTATTGTAAATAAAGATGAAAGAGGACCTAAAAAACTGAACACCACGAGCACACTTGTTTAGACTCACAAACAAGCATGACAAACAGAGACACTGCCAGATGCACTGTGTCACAGGCTCTGGATGTAGGGTACACGTTCATGAACAAATGTGTGCACGTGGAAACACCAGTCCAAATGGAGCGTCTTGGGACAGTAAGCAGAACACCCGGCCCACTCAGCACTACCTAGAGTGGCTCTAACCTGGAAACTAAGTCAAGCAAGAACTCCAACTTTATTGTCCCAAAGGGGAAATTTGTCTCTACAGCTGAGTCGCTACAAGAGCAGTGCCCTCTTTCTAAAAGCATGCCACTGAACTCTACTGATCTGAATATTTAGAGGTTATGTTTTGTGTGTGTGTGTGTGTGTGTGTGTGTGTGTGTGTGTGTGTGTGTGTGTGTGTGTGTGTGTGTGTGTGTGTGTGTGTGTGTCACCTCTGCAGCTCTTTCCATCTTCCTGTAGGATGTATCCACGGGGGCAGGAACAGAGGTAGCCTCCCTCTGTGTTCTTACAGATGAAGTTACAAGGCTTTGGTGCCTGAATGCACTCATCCACATCTAGAGGGAGAGGGAGAGGGTGGTGGTGAGACAGTGAGAGAGAGAGTTTGATCCTGTAGCCAGAAATTCCATAAGGCGAGATGATGAGACAGACAGACTCAGGCTGCATTTTTCAGAGGAGTGTGTGGGCAGTCCACCCACGTAGTTTCGGCTCTTTACTGGACAGCAGGAATGAGAACGGGAGGTAGGCAAGGTAAGAAAAGAGTCCATAAAGTGTAAGTGCTGGACGTGAAATCAAGCCTTACCCACACACAGTGTGCTGCTGATGTCAGTAGTGTAGCCCGGTTTGCAGGTGCAGCTATAGGAGCCCAAAGTGTTGAGACACTGACCATTCTTGCACAAGTTGCCCATCACACGACACTCATCAATATCTGGAAAGAAACAAGAAAAGTTAGCTCCAGATCATCTTATCACATTACCAGTCAATTGCCTTGATTCCTTTTAGAGAATTATTTTGCCAAGAACTGAATTTCAATAGTGAATAACAACATATCATAAATATTATTCCATGCATTTAGTAATTCAGTTTTGTTTCAAGGAAAAAAATTATTGTTTTTTTTCTGGCTAAATAAAAAAAAATTATGTTAAGGTACCTTATAATGATAATAGGAGTTGTGAGCAGAGAACATTTTGAAAAGACCTGTTGAGACAGACTGGCACCATCTGGGGTATTTTATGCAAAAACAGAACATTTTATAACTGTTTTCTTGTCTTCAAGGTTTCATCTGCTGCTATCATAGCTATAGTAATAAATGCAATGCTTTTCTGTGGGGAAAGTTTTAACTCTTGGATGCTGCAGCCTCCGTGAAAACCAAGATAGGTGAATGAATGAAATGAATGACAACTAAACTAAACTACCAGTATGGTCATTTTAACAATTTTAGGTTGTCATTTTAAAAACCCACCTCATGTTAGCTCTACTGATAAAAGATAACACTTTTTAACCACAAAATTGTCAGTGAAAGATCCATATTCATTAACTGCTGTTGATTGTTGATTGATTTTCAGCAGTGAGATCTACAGCCTCTTTCCGACCAAGTAGTTACAGGAACGTAGTTATAGGAACAGTCCACTTCTAAACAGTTCTACTAACTACTCTCCCCAAAACCGGTTTTGCCGTTTGCATTTGCACTGGCCAAGTGGCCATAGGAACTTGTAGGAGGGGTAAGGGAGTGACGCAAGCATGGCAACGGTCTTTATAGCATCGTCACTTGACTTTAGCGCCACATACAACAACAAACCAGCATGGAGGAGGCCATCGGAATGTTCCTGTTGTGCCTTGCCGGGATCCTCATAACGGAGTTCGAACGGCGGCGTTTAAAGACTAGGCTGGAGTACTTAACAGAGAAACACAGAAGATGAGGGCTCCAGCGTAATATGATCCAATTAATATGATGGAAGAAGATAGAAGAGCAGAGCGCAACAGGCAAACGAAACAACGGTGGTTGAATGTGTGATCTTTGTCTTATGAGTTAGCATACGTAGGCGAATTGCAACAGACAGTGAAGAATATGTACTGTTTGTGTTTCAGACGTTGCTAGGTCACTAAGGGTTCCTATGTGGAAAAGGGAAAAATACCCATGCCCTGAAGTAGGAGCTGAAAGAGTTACAGGAACTGCAGTCAGAGGAACTTAATAATCCCCAAATTGGTCCAGTCGGAACACGAGAAAAAAAAGGGTTCTAGGAACGTTATGTTCTAGGAACTGCAAAAATCCCTCCGGTCTGAAAGGGACTTACCTCTGCCATCAGTGGTGAACCCTGGTCCCAGAGGACACATCTTCTTGTACTGAGTGGTCCCGGGCAGGGGGCAGAGCTCACAGTTGGTGCCCCAGCCTCTGCCTCCATCACAGCAACACTCTGACTTGGTCACCAAGTTCCTGTTACTAGAAGTCATCTGACACAGGGTGGTCAGAACTTCAGTGAAACAGAAGCCTTCACGGTTATCTGAAGGGTGGGAGAGACAGGCAAAGGAACGTGAGAGCGAGACAAACAGACAGATGGACAAACAAAGAGGTGGGCCTGAAAGCAGACCAAACCACCCAGACAGGACCTGGCCTTAGAGAACCAGACATAAATAGATAACCCACACTGTTCTATCACTACTGTCTGTAAGGAGTAAGATAGCCATAGAACCACAGAGCTAACAAAATCTCCATGGTGGTTTTCTCACCGAGTTCAGCACATCACATCAATCCAGAAGTATATATTTAGATTAGGGAGGAAGGCTTTGAAAGGATTTCCTCTCCCCTATCTTGACAGTAACAGGCACATGGTTTTTAACAATACAGTATCATGGAATGGTTAAAATCCCCCTTTTTTTCACCTATTTAGCCAATAGTTAACAGCATAAAACATCTCTATCCAAATATAAAGGACATACAATCTGTACTTTTTTTTATCTTCCTGAAAAAAAAACGTTTGACTATGTTAAACTCTAAAATAATAATATTGTCAAACCCATGTTCAAGTCCCAGTGGTTAAAACGTGTTAAATTCATTTAACAATTTCTGATTCCTAAAGATGATTGACCAACATTTTTTAAACTTTTGGACTCCTGAACTTCCCATCCCAGTGTTATATTCCATTGATTATGTGTGAAATACAGAAACAAGATTCCACTAAATAAAAGTGTTTTCTTTTGGGTTTAACTGTATGGCCTCATTTCCTACAAGCTGACTTAATTCAAGAACTGAACAAGTTCTGAACAAACGGCGGAAAGCCAAATTAAAGAGGCTGTGAGGACACGACAGATTCTGATTAAAACTGACACTGGACTGTAATACGTGTGAGAGTACAAGAAGATAAGTAAGTTAGAGCACAGTGTAATAAAACATACAGTAAGAGCAACATATATAAATTGATAACAACATACGTACCGATACATTCAGTCTGTGTGGGGTTAGCGATGAATCCTTGGTCACATCTGCAGCGATAACTGCCAACTGTGTTCTCACAACGGCCATTTTTACAGGTACCTGGTTTGGCTGTACACTCATTCAGATCTAACACAGAGATGCACATGGACAATGTAAAGATAAAGTGGAAATATATCTTACACAAGATTTTTTTGTTAAACGTCAAACCAGATAATGAAGCAGAGAAGTGGAAGTTCATTGTGAAATCGTTCATCCTGTGGCAGGGTTTATTCCAAATTGGTGTGTGTATGAATACTTACATATATAAAGTAAAAACTCTTTTAATCGTGTTGGTATCTTAACTTTAACCAACAACTTTTTTTTTTACATAGGCAAGATTTTTAAAAAACTGTGTACTTTTTTATATATATGGGTTTTTAAGAGTGAACCCTGATATTTTTGACTAAAGCTGCTGATTGCTAGTATTTTGAACAATATTCAGAGCTTAACATTTGATTTCATAGCAAAAATGGGAAGAATTAAGTTTGCCTTGTGGGTTTGCAAAGTCTCTGATGGCTCAAGCCCATTGTATGACAGTAAGAAGTCCACTAATTACCAGGAAAGGAAATGTGGGGGTTAACAACACCTAACATAAAATTATATCCAGGATAAACAACTAGCTTTCAACATTGTTACACAAAAGTGGATGAGTATCAACATATATTTATTTCCTGCAAAGTGAAGCCAAGATTTGAGGCCATAAACAAGAATGATGGTTCATATTTTTCTGCAGTAGGACACTATGACAATCTTACCCATGCAACCGTCTCCTCCGGGCTGCCGTGTGTATCCAGGCGAACAGATGCACATATATGTACCAATCAGGTTCTTGCAGGTCATGCCTCTGCTGGCACAGTCATCTATACCATCCTCACACTCATTCTGGTCTGGAAAACACAGAGTATACTAAGAGTAAGAGGATAACCAGTGACGTAACACAGACACTCATAAACACTGCAGCACTTAAGGGTTTCATGTAAAACCACCCAATCCAATACTGAGCTCTGTAGTGCTAACAGGCACGTAGTGGGAGGGTTGGTGGTCTGTCTGGAGCTCTAATGTAAACAGTGACGCTATAGAAACTGACAAGTTCCTCCTGTCTCAGCGCTTCCCTCCAAATACAACCGTTGCTATGGTGCCCGAGCTATCTGAGAGAGCGAAGGTGTAAACAGTGTCTCGGCCGGCTACAGTGTCCAGAGTGTTTAAAGTTCGTCCGAGACAGAGAACTCTTAAGAATCTCACAGAGATAGTGTGTTATGTAACTTTAGGGACGGGGCCAGCACGACTCTATGAGGTACTTAGTTATTTTCTACCATCACTTTCCAGTAAATGGACTATGACTGAGAAAGCAGAGTGTATGAGTGAGTCATTTAGCTGTAGTACCTTTACACATCCTCCTGTCCTCGCGCAGCACGTATCCTGTGGGACATTTACACTCATACGAGCCCACCACGTTAACACAGCGGAAGGCACACAGTAGAGGATTCTGGGAGCACTCATTGATGTCTGGACAAGTGAGAGAAAGCAGCAAGTTACAGTAGCAGTACAGGACTACAAAGACTGCATCATTGAGCGCAAACATAATTTCACATACCTTCACAAGTCATCATTGGCCCAGGCTCAAAGCCGTCATCACATGCACATTCAAAGCCACCGATGACATTAGTGCATGTGCCGTTGCCGCAGGGATTGCCAATGGCACACTCATTAGTGTCTGTTTTCAAGAAAGTTACAAAAACTCCATTAAGCATGTTGGTGTTAGATTATTCAGAAGAATAAATCAGGGGAGAAAGATGCGGCGAAGGAGACATTGAGAGAAATATAGCAAAACAGTGAGTAAACTGGCCTTCACACTTGACTCTACTGATGTCCAGACTGTATCCCATGGGACATTCACAGCGGAAAGAGCCGTCTATGTTGATGCACTGGCCATTGATGCAAGGGTCATTGAGGCATTCATCAATATCTACAATGGAAGAAAAAAAACACCAAATGAATTACATGCCACAACTATAAAAGAGATGTGACAGTGAAGATACAGTGTTGATGACACACATACCTTTTGGGTGGTCGTCTGGCCCCCGTTGATAACCCTCATTGGGACAGAGAAGAGGATAAGCCTCTGGAACCATGAGATGTGAAAAGTCATGAATACCATTAAATGATACACAATTTCGTGCAAGAGCTTGTGTTATCCTTGCATATGAGTGTGTGTTGGGTGCATTTGTGTCTAATGTGATAGGAAGTGGAACACACCTTCTCCCTTGGTGGGACAGATTTCACAGGGATTCCCCCAGCCTTGACCTGGCATCCCAGTGCAGCAGCATGCTGCCTTGGAAGTGTTCTGAGGCTTTGGAGCCAGGCAGCGGCCATTTTCAAACGTAGTATAGCAGTAGTTCACACGGATATCTAAAGGTTTTCACAGACACACACGCACGCACACACGCACACAAAAGTAGTGAACATTTTGAGACGGAAGGAGTAGTGAGCCTGGGTACCTAAGGTACTGTAAATTGACCAAAACTACAACTTAGAATTGTCCCTTCATTTTTTGGTGAAGTATTTGTAGTGAGGACAGAGGTTGGCTAATTATCCTGAATGATCTGTGTTTGCCAGTATTTCTCCCTGCTTCCGAGGGCTCTTGTTGCTCCTGGACTAGGCAGGCACTTACTTGTAATGAGAAGCATATGGTTGCGCTCTCCTGCTAGCACTGGCCTTCACTGAACTCAACACAAATAAGCTTTCTGACCACCGTAGATCACACATATATACACACATATATATACACACACACACACAGACACACACACACACACACACACACACACACACACACACACACGCACGCACCCATGCACACACACCTGGCTCAGAGGCAAAGATCACATACATGATGCTGTGAGGACAATGTCAAAGAGTGTCATGTTACTTTCCTCCATGAAACTGATTTGTCAGCCTTTCTGCAAAAGAGATTTATGGGGCTCTGTGCACAGCTGTTGTGCAAGTGTGTGTGAGCACATGCACATGTGCATCTGCACATGGATGTGTCATTCTTATTTTGTAGTTTCTGAAATATGATACAAATGTTTAAAAAATTGTGCGTCCTTGGTATGGTCACCTAACATGTCAGTGCTAAGTAGTTTTTTTAATCAGAGACAGAACACTGAAAAACATAATATAAAAAACAAACAAAATTAATTAGAAAATTAAGCTTAGAAATCAATCAAACTAGTCCAACAAACGGTCTGACAGTGGTGACACAAATGTGATGGTGGTGACAGATATTTAATGGTCATGATTATGGAGATTTGCAAAACCACTACGACATTATAATTTATAACATATAATTAATTGGAAATTGGTGGCCTAGTGGTTAAGACACATACCAGATACTGTAATCACAATAATCCAAGTATGATTCTAGCTAGGGTCCAATGTTACATGTCACCCCTCTCTGTCTCTCCCCATGTTTCTCTACAACATGGGGAGTTGTTACTCTATCACTCAGCATGTGATCACTTAGCTGAGGTTTAGTGGCTTAAAAACGCAGCTGCGTGCTAAACTGGACCTGAAGGTTTCAAGCAGTCGTTAGCAATGAAATTCTCGTTCTCAGGCTCTCTCCAACAATGCAACTACAAAATGTATAATAAAAAGAAAAGCACACAAGTAAAAATGAGAATCCAAGACATAAACGAGCACAGGTTCAGCTGAACCGCACCTAAGCGCAGCGAGTGATGTTGTGTTCATGATTGAGATTTTCACCCTTCAGTATTACCTCATGATTCAATGTAATAATTGGCAATGAATTTCATTTCGCCAATGAATCACAAGTGTGTAAATGTCTCTCCATCATGTTTTTAATATAAAATATTAATGATGGCACACAAAGACCCGCAAATTATTAAAATCACTGTTGTCACCATGATTTTCTTCATCTATCATTGTTTTTTTTTAAATAAAAACAAGGGTTTTCTCAGTGGGACAGGGTTTGTCCTTATAATGAAACCTTGATCTCTTTTACTGCCCATGTTGCTCACTCTCCACCCAGCTTATCCTGCTTATCCCCTAACCCGCAGTCGAGAATTTCTGACACTGGAGAGAAAAGCGAAATACAAACTGTAAACTGCCTCACTGAACTGATGATGTCATCACTTCAGTGTTTGGAGGGGGAACTCCCTGACAGAGGACTCAGCGTTCCCCCACCCAACTTAAAAACACACATGTACATAAACACACACACACACCCACACACCCACACACACACCCACACACACACACCCACACACACACACACACACACACACACACACACACACACACACACACACACACACACACACGCACACACACACACAGGGAAATGGAAAAGTGATCTGTTCAGAGCCACCCTTGGCCTTGTTGAGGCAGCAGCAGCAGAACCAGCTGGAACACAGTGTGCTATCATGAACAAGCAGGAAAAGTCTAACACCACTGACTGCTGCTTTGTCTCCACTAGCACTCAGAAACAGACTATACAGATACACTAGTATTTACACTTTGCTACACATTAAAGTTGATGCATATGATAGTTTCATAGCCTCTTTTTCCCTCTCTCTCACACACAAATTACCTAAACATCTGCGTCCGGAGGCAGAGACCTGGAAGCCTTCGGGACACAAGCAGGTGAAGCTTCCTTCAGTGTTGGAGCAGGTTCCAAATGTACAGATCTCGGGACTCTGGGAGCACTCATCAATATCTGACACACAAAGAGGAACAGCATCAACCACCTCATCATATTTACAAATCAAATCCATCAAAATCCATTCCTCCTCCTGCTGTGCTTCATTGACATCTCAATTTTTCCTTGAACTACTGTCAAAGCTGCAAGGATGTAGTCATACAAGTACGTCATGGTCTATCCAAATGTGATAAAACAGAATGTAATCACACTAATGGATAGTATTGGGCGTATTATAGCCTTCATGTCACATGTTCGCTCATCTTAATGACCAGCTGCTGCCGTTACTGATGCTGAGAATTCAGTACTGTTCCTCCCTGCTTCCAGGAACAGAGCACAAAGCAGGAATGTGTTGAAGTCTGCCGAATATCTCTTCATCAGCCCCACTGTATAAACAATCCAAGTGTTCTGGCTTGGGCCCATTCCCACGTGTGAAAAGGAGAAGAGGGGTGTTTTGTAGCAGCAAGGCAAGGAGGAGGTGAAGAGGCAGTGTATTCTCTTCTTGTATACCTCAGCAGAACTGTGATGTGTGCCATGTGTGTGAGCATGCTGCAAGTAAGCACGTGTTCTCTACATTGAGGTAAGATTCACCCCCATATTTTATCACCTCAGAAATTCCTGTTTTTATTTTTCATGTTTTGGCTTCTATTTATTGACCGTGATGCTGAAAGGACTTTAGGCCGCTGTACCTTCACAGGTTTCCTCATGGAGATAGTAGCCAAGCGGGCAGATACACCTGTAAGAGCCATCCAGATTCAGACAAGTTCCTGCACCACATGTGCCTGGATTCACTGCACATTCATTAATATCTGAGAAAAAAAGGAATATGCTGTAAAACATACCTATTACATTCAGATAAACATTAAAAAAAAGTAAAATGATGGTTCCCTACCAGCACACAGTCTGCCGTCTAAAGTGAGCTCATAGCCGTCATGACACACACAGAGATAGGTGCCTATGGTGTTCACACACTGCCCATTTCGACACATGCCCCTCTGCGTTGAACACTCATCGACATCTGATCAACGCACAAACACAACAATATGTCACAGAAAGACTATAACTCTCTTGCTTTTTCTCTTTTACTAACTCACATCCAGACGCACGTACCTATGCAGTCACCGTTGTGTGAGTTCTGAAAGCCGGGATAGCAGAGACAGTTATAGGAGCCCACTGTGTTCTTACAAGTCCCGTTGCCACAGGGTTGTCTCTCACACTCGTCCACGTCTGAAACCAGAGAGCATCATCACAGCTTTACCATAAACAGCACTCACATTTCACGTCAAACACAAGTGATAACGGATAGGAACCAGGACAGCTTACCGACACACATCGACTGGTCACGCGTTGTTTTGAAGCCATTGGGGCAGATGCAGCGGTAGCTCCCCAGCGTGTCAATGCACTGACCAGGATTGCATATACCGGGGTTCTCAATGCATTCATTACGGTCTGATAAACGAGGAAAACAATTGACAAACTGTGTGAAACTCAAACCACAAAAACTATCACTGAAAAGTGGTGAAATATCTGGCTATGCAAAGGCTGAAATTTGGGGAGATCCAATCAAACCCTTTAATTACTATTTAGACATTTGTCGCTAGCCACAAACAATCACTAATGTGGGCATGTATTTCTTCTTCTTAATAAGACACAAAACTAGCCATTAACTCTTGTAACCTCATCTTGTAATGTGATGCTGTTCGTACACTCATGATACAGGAGTAACATCATAATTATTTAATTCAAGTCAAAAAACATGTCCATTTTTAAATACTCCATTTGACATTATGCCTTGAAGCAATGTTACATTTTTGTAAGGTCATCATTGCCTCCATCTACAGTTTCAGTTTTCTCTCGCTGGAGTCTGACCATGTTTTGTTGTTAGGACTCGCATGAAAAGCAGGAAGCAAAAGAGGATGTTGATTTAACATTTGCTTATCGGTGAGGACGCTCCAGTGTGACAGTGACATGTTTCAGATATACAGCAGCACATGTTCAACAGCTCAACACATGCTTCACATTCTCTCTTCCTTAATAACAAGCCCACCTCGAAGAATTCCTCCTCAGCCTGACTGTCATTGCGCTGTCTCTGGTACTTTATCTGTGGCTTACAACTGGCGAGAATGTGCAGTTCAAAGAGTTTCATATGAGTGAGTTTGATACAATAGGTTGAGGAGGCAAGGCAGCATCGGGCCACAGGAGGATGCAGAGAAGTCTGCATCATCATCATGGAAGAAAGCACTGTTTTGGCTGCTTCCTCTAATCTTTTCTCTAATCCTGTTTCCACCAATTCGATAAAATCTCCACCAAGGTCATTGGGAGCTGACGAAACTGCTGTGGGTTGAGTGAACAGTTACAACCATGCATCACACCAGCAATGTACTGCATAATCAGGAGTGCTGCTGACACCTTTCACCTCTTTATAGCTGATCACCACTACAGCCTTACCTAGACATTGTCCAGTGGGGGTGAAGCGGTATCCAGGTTTACACTCGCAGCGGTAGCTTCCTGGCATGTTCAGACAGGCTGCATTTTGCTGGCACACCGGCCCATTCTGACACTCATCAATATCTAACAACAACAGGTACAGAGGTGTTCAAAGACAGTCATCTACTGGTGACACATTTACAAAGAGGGATTCAATATAAAAAGGCTGATTTAGTTTAAAAACCTAGGAAGAATTCACAGCATTTTACATTTTGGCATCACTTTCAGTTGAACTTCAGTGGAGTGCAGGCCTACCTTCGCAAATCAACAGCTTGTCGTTGTAGACGAAGCCGATGGGGCACTCGCATCTGAAGCTGCCAACCATGTTGATGCACACGCCATTCTCACACACTCCTGGGATTTCCCTGCACTCATCAATATCTAGCACATGAGGAAGAGACAAGATGAGAACAACACAAACTTTCCTTTTTAATCACAAAAACCTTTGAATATGGAAATCTTACCGATGACCCGTCCAGTGGTGATGTCGATGTAATATCCTGGTCTCTCACTGCCGCACAGGATCGCAAACTCGTCTGAGTGGACATAAGACATGAGTTCACTTTTAGTTCCTTATACGTTCAAAACATATGTGTGCTAGAATATGTGTGTATGAGACCTCACCAGTGCTGGGAATAGGACACTGTTCACAGGGTTTATTCCATGCACGGCCAATGTTATAGGAGCAGCAACACATCTTTTTTGTCATGTTGAAGGTCAGCTCTCCGTCACATGTCCCGTTGTCAGAGTAAAAGTTCCTGTAGCAGTGGCTCTTCCTCATGTCTTTGTGTGTTTATAAGAAAGAGAACGCAAAGAATATCACTGCATGACTGCGTGGTTACTACCAACGATACAGTTATTAGAGTGCGGCATGCAGACCTACCCATGCAGTTGTTTCCACCATTGACCTGCATGTAGTCCACAGGGCAGATACAGGTGTAGTTCCCGATGGTGTTGTAGCACTGGCCTGGGCCACAGATACCTGTTTGTTCACACTCATTGACATCTGCACACAGAGAGAAGGACAAACAAAAAATAGTACATTCCCTCAGTTGAGGTGCCACAAAACTTTTTTTACTTATTTAAAACTAAACTAAAAGATTACCTGATATCTTAAAGGAGGTAGAATGAGTGCAATGAGGGTATATCGAGATACTGATTTTCTATGTAGAAGAATATCTGTCTGCAAAATATTATTATCATATATATTGTGTGTTACTATGTAAGTGTACAATAACCCCCAATGTGATCATCGTCATCTTATGTAAACATATTGCACAACCAAAATGACCACTAACACAACTACAGAAAGACACAGGCTGGAATGTACTTTTTAATAGCTTCTATTCGTATGAATAATCATTTTCCTAATAGCTTTCCTATACTAAAATTCTTTCTCTACCAACATTACTGCCAAATAGCAAATACAGTGATTGTTCCTTTCGGCCCAGATAACAGCTGAACTGTTGATTGACTAGAGACATAGTGGATGTGCAGTCCTGGACTTTATAGAGCAGACACCCGCTTTTGTTCCCCTGGCCAACAAACACACGCTAATTAAAATGCCGCCAGCCACATGTCATTGTCTAACCCTCAGCCCCCTCCTCTCCTCTCTTTGTTCCCGTTTCTCTTTTCTAAACACCCATTTATTTCTTTTTTTCATCCCATCTTTCATTCCTCCATCTCGCCCTCCCTCCGTCATCTCTGGCCTGTCTACAGGGGACTCGGTGTACTTCCCTGAGGAGAGGGCTGACCACATCAGAGCCTCGCTCCTCTGGACACAGTTAGGCGCTCAGCTGTCTCATCATCCTGACTGAGCTTTGCTGGGTTAACAACAGACGGGGAACTAAAGCAGAGACATATTGAGCTAGAATGAGCTGCAGTGTCGTCTATGGGACAAAAGGGTCCAATATGTCGTTTTGCTCTCTGTGCTTTTTTCTCTCTCTCTCTCCATGTGTCCTCCCTGAACAAAGGCCTTGACGGCTGGACTCAATTTCCTTCCCACTGAAACGTCCCAAGGCAAGAGCTAGAGAGGACTAGGTCACCTGTGTGTTCATGTGTCTGTGGGGCTGCATACAAATACATGTGTGTGTTGAATACCTTCACAGACTCTAGTATCTGTGTTGAGGGCATAGCCTCTTGGACATTCACACTGGAAGCTGCCAAAGGTGTTGATGCACTGTCCTCCCTGGCACAAGCCTGGCAGCTCCTGGCATTCATTGATGTCTGCCAGAGAGAGAGAAAGGAAACACTCAGTGGGTGGGTGTGCGTTATCTGTGTAAGTGTCTGTAATTGTGCACAGGAGCAACCTGACAAACATGCTAGCATGTTGCTGTCTGACCTTCCAAGATGACAGTGATGGGGTTTGGTCTGAAGCCTTCTCCTCCAGGACACAGTGTCTTGTACTCAGCTGTAACACAGCACCAAATCACAATAAAGAGAAACAATGACACAACACACAAACCACAATCAAGGTTGTTTTATTTCAGGATTTGACTGATGGTGAAACATTGAGCTAAGACACATGTCCAAATGGTCAGTGTGCCTTAAAAAGATGTTTCTGGTATCGAACTTGTTTCCTGTCACTCTCTGTTGTGCTTTTTATGATCAGCCATCTCAGATCTCAGAGTTATCCACAGAGCCCAGTGGGCCGGACATGACTGCAGCTAGCAAAAAGAAAATGGTTTTGGTCTCGTCATAGAAGCAAGCCTTTCCTCAAGCAAGGATGAGTCATTCCCTGTAATGTTTTGAACCATCTGTTGGTAATTTCAAGTCAGTTGCACAACGCTGTGTCATCCTTACCAGCATCAAAAATTACAGCAAACACACACACTCATTGTATGACACGAGCAGGCAGAATGTAGCCTGTATGTTGGCAGAGTAGCTAACTCACACTTTATCGGTCCTAATTTATATTTTGGTGCATTTACATATTGGTGCTTTAGTTATGATTTTTTATGTTAATGCTAGTTGAAATAGTAAGAGAAACCCTTAAAGGTGGAGAAAAATTGTTGATATTTGAACTAGGGGTGCACCGATCCGATATTAAGATCGGATATCGGTCCCGATATTGACAAAATAGCTGGATCGGGGATCAGAAAAATTAACGGATCCAGTTTTGTACGTTTTTTTTTCCCTTTGTCGCACGTGTGTCACATGCTGGAAGAGTTAAGTGTACAAATAAATAAGAATTCAATACATTACATCTATGTTATTTTGTCTTAGTTAGGAAAGTAATGTTTAGTTAGGAAAGTCTGGTGCCTTTAGTCTCTTCCACATGGTGGAAGGGAGATATAAGGTGGAAGGTATACAGTGTATTATTAATTCAACAACGGTATCGGATCAGTATCAGGTATCGACAGATACACAAAGCCCAGGTATTGGTATCGGGACTGAAAAAGTTGGATCGGTGCATCCCTAATTTGAACTCAACACCCAAACAAATACACCCCTCTCGTCAGTGCTCCTTCAGAACATTAGCATGTGCCAGATTTACCATTCCTCTCGCTCCCACTGCCGTTCTCTTTATTTATCCCTGTCCTGTGCACAAGCATGAACAGAATAGTGTTGTGTGGCTGTGTCTGAGCCACTTTGTTTCTAAACTACAGAGCCAGGGCTGTGTATGAACACTGGATTTGTATTCAGTGCGCACACAGAATGGACAGCTTGGACCACAAGGAGATATTCGCTGGATTTGACAAAAAGTGTATTGGATTAGAATCACAGATTCCAAAACCAGGACAGATGCCAATTAACTGATTGATTGATTGACTGATTGATTTACTCTGCCCCATGGTACAAACGGCTAATAGAAGGATTTGACAGGGTTATTAATCAAAGCCAGTGACACCTAAATTACTTGCCAGATAGTGACTTATTAAAACAACATTTACAGCCACATTTTAAAGCAAAAATTCCCTGCCACCTCAACTTTTAGACAGTCCAAAGACTTTGACTCTACCTTCAAATCTTTACTTATACTGTGATGGAGGACAGTGTTGTGAGTAAGAGATTGAAACTTTAAGACAACTCAGCTACATAAACTGAAAAACATTACACAAGTAGCAGCAATTTTGTCATTCATT
This sequence comes from Sander vitreus, assembly GCF_031162955.1. Lineage (NCBI taxonomy): Eukaryota > Metazoa > Chordata > Actinopteri > Perciformes > Percidae > Sander > Sander vitreus. The sequence continues at coordinate 15,033,440 of NC_135855.1, read as the reverse complement.
AAACATTTGTATTGGTTCTACATCCTTATTATCTGCAACTGACTCTTTCGGAAATAACAACTAAATAGTTAATTTATAGGCCCATGTATCAGGAGTTCTGTGGTTAAGTTGGATTGGTGAAAACAACTTCATAAATGTTGCTCCATCTCCATCCACTTGGCTAACTTGAGGTTTTTATTACTTCCGCTAAGGAGGTCATGTTTTCGGTTCGGTTTGTCTGTTGGTTAGTTGGTTTGTCGCACATGCAGGATTATGGAAAAAACTACTGGCCGATTTTCATGAAACTTTATGGAAGGGTGTAGCACTGGCCAAAGAAGGACCCATAACATTTTGAGGCAGATCTGACTCACGGGGCAGACACACACATTTTTTCACTTTCGTTAACATTGCGAGATAGGGCAAATGTGTTGCGTTCATGGTGGCGGTATAATCGGAAAAATTAGTTCCCGATTGGGAAAATTCACACTGCATTAACATTGTGAGATAGGGCATGCCTCTAGATAAGTCTGCACTCTCTGAGTGCCCTTCTTGTTAAAGTTAAAGTAATGATAATATTAAAATGCAACTTCTCCCAACTCCGAACTTCTCATGCCTCATCACTTAACACTAAGCAAATCCGATGCACAGCTGCAAAAAGTTGACCAGATACTATGATGAGCTAACTATACGTATTAACACCTTCAATGCATAGCACTACATTTACTATGTGTGTTGACTTAGGTGGGCCATATATTGTATTTAGAATATCCCTTAGCTATAGAACTTGCTGCCAGGATGTGTGATATGTCACCTATGTATATCTCTGGCTAGTGCTCACAAACCTTACAATTGAAGTGAAACATAAAAATATACATGCATATTGCATGCAAAGTCTAAAATGTGTTCGATCGACTCACTTGAGTTGACAAAAGGGCATGATTCACAAGGATTTCCCCAGCCCTGGCCCTTGGAGCAGCAGCATGATGCCTTGGAAACACCAACTCCGATCTCATTGGAGCAGTCCAAACTCTCTGATGCATCTCCTCGAGAACGAACATCGAGGAAGCAGCTTCCAGAGCGAGTGTCTGTACACACACACACACAGGTTTTAAGGTATAGAGGTGTCTTGCCTTTGCTTCCGAATTAGTTCTATGATTAGCTAAGATCAAACACCAAGAGTGTGTGTAGTGAGAACTTGTTGAGTCTCACCTACACAGCCCACTCGAGTGGGGTTGAGTTCAAAGTCTGCAGGGCAGTTACAGTGGTAGCTTCCAGGGATGTTAACACACACTCCATTAATACAGATGGTTGGGTCTGCACATTCATTGATATCTGAGAAAGAAAGACAAAGTAACAATCTATAAAGGTTCTTCACAATTCCACAAAAATGTTTTTTCTTTCCATTTTTTGTCAATAAGTCATTATTTGACACAACAGCAAGGAAGGAGCAGGGACTTTCCCCTCTGTATCTCAGGGGAGATGAGAGCTGTTCACTGCTGTTGCTCCATTTCTTTTACACTATTTCAAATCTCCTCAGCTCATTGGTGCATAAACAGAGCATCACTGGGGCAGGCAGCTGGACTGGTGTGTTGACTAGTCTTACCTGTGCAGTTGCCTCCACTCCTGTCCAGTTCATAACCAATGTTACATTCACATCTAAAAAGTCCTGGGATGTTCTGGCAGCGTCCATTGACACAGATGTCAGCAAAGGTACATTCGTCTATGTCTGTAAAAGAGACAGAGAGAGAGAATGATAAAGAAAAGAGAGAGAGAGAGAGAGATAGAGAGAGAGAGAGAGAGAGAGAGAGAGAGGCCCAGCTGTGAGGGATTAGTGGATCATGGGATCATGGTGGAAAATTGGCAGCCAGCAATAGGAAGTGAAGGCCGCTCACCTCTGTTAAAGAATGACAGTTCTGGGGCAAAAAAATGCCCAGACATATCCAGACAGATACACACATACACAATCAGAGCAGCAGCCAAGGTTATGAAATTGTGCTCTTCCACATCATTAGACTCTGCACAAGTCATTACTGTCCAGCCCTGCCTGAGTTGAGGCAGGGAGGACTGGACAGGATGTTTGACACATCAGCACAATGAGGTCAGTCTGCTCATTCAATTGAATCCAGCAATGTCTTATCACAGGAGGCATGAATCACATTTGTCTGCTACCAGTCATAAATGTGCTCATATGTCGACTCTACAGTAGCTTAGTTAGGGATTCAAGCAAGATCCCTCCTCAGTTATTTAACTTTACATGCAATCATCAATTGATATTTTAGTATACTTAATGTAAATGCTACATCCCAAATAAAATATCCATAAAAAGGTCTACTCTCTATGGGATACCTAAACAAGGTAAACCTGGATGGCATGTAAGCATATCATCAAGGTTATGAATCCAGACATATGTCTGAAAGGTGCATGTAGCTTTGTCTCAAACAACAACTTGAAAAGAAATAAAAGACAGTTTCTAGACCATTGTACACATATCATTTCAGCCAGTAGGATGTCAGTAGTTAGCCTAAGATTCAGACTATATGGCCTTTTGTTACCACTCCATATGTCCATAGGTCTGTACAGAGTCTATACAGTCTTTATTAACAACTTATATTTGCACTTTAGGCGAGCAATCTCCTCTTGGACATGGGCTTCTATGGTGACTTTGACCAACTACTAAACACCAACATCAAATCAACAACCAATTTTGGGAACAAGACTAGATCTATTGTTGTCAGTCTCACAACTAAATGTTCTCACAACTAAATCCACTTAGATGCTGCGCATATGTCCAAAATACGATCTCGTGAGTTCCATTTGAAAGCAGCATCTGTTTGGATCGGTTGTTTCTCCAAACAGGAAAACAAAAACAACCATTCTCTGGAGTAACACCAGACCTTTTTTAATCACTGGGGGCACTAATTCAGAGGTCTGGAACCAAGATAACCAGGAATAGCAGTGTTGTATTGTCTTACCCTCGCAGGCCTTGCCCTCAGGAGTGGGGATGAAGCCCATGTCACATTCACAGCGGAAGCCTCCTGGCAGGTTCAGACAGTGGCCACTCTCACACAGGTTGCTGTTCTCTGCACACTCATCGTGGTCTGTAGTGGTGATCACACACACACACACACACACACACACACACACACACACACACACACACACACACACACACACACACACACACACACACACACATAGTCCGTAAACACACAATTAATTTGTGTATCTTCTAAAAAGCAAACAATGTGGTGTTGTATGTGTGACCTGAGCAGTAGAATCCATCTCCAGAGAATCCATCCTTGCATGCACAGCGATATGAGCCCATGGTGTTGAGACAGTCAGCGTTGTTGCTGCACATGTGTGTACCATTGGAGCACTCGTCAAGGTCTGAAACACAACAAAGTCCACTTACATGTATGCACGGGAAAACTACGTCATCCAAATGTTGTGGAAAGGATAAGGCTGGTGCTATTTCATATTTTTTTCTATCGTTAATAAAACCCTCTTTTTTTCCTTTCTTCTTTACCATGTCTGTGGCACTAAGCAACAAGCTCATATATATATAGTTTAATTCTCAAAAAAGGCTAAATAATTTCCTGAAACAGCTGGGCATTGTAGTTTTTAACAGACATTACTACAGACTGGGGTAAATAGTGCATTTGTTGGGAGCTGTACCAAGACACTGTATGTGGTACTATACATTTTAATGCAGCGCAAAGGAATACTGTACGCTACTGTATACTAGACTTTGGCTACACAGGCAATACTTGTTAACATCACCTCATTGTTGGTTTTGGTAATTTCCAACTTTATGCAACACTTTTTTGACATGCCTGAGAGAAACATTTTATTCTTTTGTGTAAATGTTGAATCACTGACATTTCTTTATCAACAAGTTTTTCTCACCTCAGCTTTCTTGGATATTGACAAAATGTTATAAGAAATGTCAGAAATGTCTGTTCCTTCTATTAGATTATATATACTATATTTCAATAGACCCAATGAATGGCAGCATTTACCTGTGCATTTGAGGCCATCAGCCTTACCTGTGCATTTGAGGCCATTGCCAATCCATCCTGGAGCACAGTTGCATTTGAAACCGCCAGCTGTGTTGGTGCAGGTAGCATGTCTGTCACAGTTATGGGCTCCGATCTCACATTCATTGACATCTGACAAAGGAACAAACAAGAAGCTATGTAAAGAGAAATAGACACTGCTGTGATGGTCTGATAATTCCGGTCTGCATTCTCATTTCAGTGGGGTTCTTGGCATTGTGGAGTGAGTTGATGCTTGGTTTGAATCTCATAAAGACAGCAGCAGGAGACGACAGGACTAAGTCTTTCTGGGTCACTGTCTTCATCCATGTATTTCAGAGCAGAAGGCACTGAGACATTCTCATGATCACCGATACTAATAGCCTTCCTGCAGAGGTTTAATGAGCAGACCCAGTCTCTGGATTGTGTGTCCAGAGAGCTATAAAAACAGGCCAAGAAGGAGAACGATATCCTAATGCTAAGGCTTTGTTCTGTCTGCCTCTCTGAACTAGTATTTCTGAGGTTATTTTAGGCAAAGATTTCTCTCTTCACCCACAGACCCACAGACACTGTGCCTCTCATATGAGGCTTTTGTAACAGCACTCTTTTAATACTCATGTTTGGTTTTCTCACCACCCTAGATGTCAAGTTTGGAAATTTAATCTTACCCAAATATAATTTCTATAAAAATGTGATGTGGTAATGTGCCAACTCTACAAAAATAAACATTCCTTCACGGCAAAACCATTATAATGATATCTAAACTCTGCCAATGGATGAAATATTGAGGTACTTAGTAGATAATGTGGTTATAAAAATACCTCTCTAACCTATTGTATGTGGCCCTGGATTCTAATAGATGAACAACAACAATTAATGGGAACAATTCAATTGCCTATTATTAAAATCTGCCCTGCCCATAAAACGGTTTACATCCTGCAGGGTGTAACCAATAAGGATCTCAGCTGGCGGTGAAAAGATACTGTGAATGTGGCTCTGCAGCTTTTGTTCCTCAGGCAGTTCTGACATGATCCACTACAGTGCATGGCACAATGGAAAAAGCTTGTATGGTGCAACGACAATGAGGACTGCTAATATGAGCCAAAACAACCCTGTGAAACACTGACCAACACAATACCTGGCCCTGAGCCTAACGAGTGTTACAGCTTTGATACAGGGATTATGCAAGTGTGTGTGTGCGCATGCGTGTGTGTCCCTCACTGTACATCAAGGGAAGCCATGCTATGAACTCAATCAAGATGTTAGGACTTATCAGCCAATGAGACACACTTCTCTCTGTGTGTATGTCTTTGTGAGGGTAGTAATTCAAAACACTGTCAATTAGAGATTAGTGCTGCTGGGTTTACAGTCTTCCTGAGGAGAGGGTACAGTATATTTATACTACATATGATGACAAGGTTAATATAAGGGCTCGGAGCAAACAAATCTCCCTGGATTACAGACGGAATAAAGATAATTTCCCCCAAGCCTTTGATGACAGAGAGAGCACAACAAACAGAACACACGTTCTCATGTGGAAATGTAAAATGCAAACAGGGGTTGTTGCATGCGAGTAGCGTGACAGCGGTCACACCTGGTGTCAAAGAAGAGGCTTGATTTAACTAGGGCTAATGTTTGACAGATGAAGGTCAAAAAAGGATTAAAAAGGGATAGCAAAGAATTAAACATCTGGCTACCTGGCTGTCTAGCTATCTCCTAGTTTGTATGCCTGCCTGATTGACTGTCTGTTTATCTGTTTGCCTTTCTGTTTATCTGTCTGCCTGTTTGTCTGTCTCACTAGATGTCTAAATGCCTGCTAGTATGTCTGCCTTCCTGGCAATTTGGCCATGAAGGTTACATAGTTACATAGTACAAAAGAAAAAGAAAAAAGGAAAGGAGAAAATCTAAATACCTGTCGATCTAACCCATATTAAAGGAGACATATCGTGCTCATTTTCAGGTTCATACTTGTATTTTGCTTACACATGTTTACATGCTTTAATGTTCAAAAACATTCTTTTTCTCATACTGTCTGCCTAAATATACCTGTATTCATCCTCTGTCTGGTAAATATTTAAATGTAGTGGAACAGTAGCACAAGTAAAAATCTGCCATTAAGTCAGTAACTGACTCAGTAATGTCAGTTACAAAACAACATCTATCTTAAGTTTGCTAACACAAGCCAGCAAAAGGTACTGGTCATATTAGACCAAGCAGACTATGTGGCCCTAAGTGTCAATAACAGGATAATGGTAAATATTACAATGTAGTGTAACAATAGCATTAGTAGATATGAGTCATTAACTTACCAAGCTGACCCAGTACAGTTAACACAGCGCTAACTTTAGATTCTAAAGTTGTCTAACATTAGCTAACATTAGCCACCATAAGCTACTGGTCATACCAGACCAAGTAAGACAGGACAAGTAAAACCCCTGTGTTTTGAGTTGACCCAAGGTGTGTTTTTATTGCTTTTTAATTTAACTTTTCATTTTTTGAAGGGAGATTGTGGTATTTCTTGTTTATAAAGTTACATAGTCTTGATTTAATGGCTCAAATTGTTTGACAGTGTTATCACTTAGCTAATAGATGATAAAGTCAACACGCTTAAGCCTTTCACCCTGAACCTCTCTTTAAAGCTAAGACTCGTAAACTCCCCCAGTACATCCCCACCCAGTCCCAACTTTCCAATACACACGCAAAGGCACAAAAGTGCTCAAGTGTACATAGAAATAATCACACCCTGCCCACTGAGTCCTCAGTGTTGTTGAATAAAAAGAGAAATAACTCTTGTGGGAGCTTCATCAACAGCTGGATCAGATCTGGGCTCGAAAGCACCACTTACTCATTAACACTCACACACGCAAGAAGATTTAGTCCACACATACCAACGTGGTCACATAAGGCATTTCGACAATGACAACCGATTTCTTATGCATTTTTCGTCTAAATATATTGGAAGGAGATCCAATCCAAAAAGAGTAGCAGGTTTTGTTCAGTTTTCTATAACAAGACATCCTTGCCTGAGAGGAATTAGTGTCTTGATTCTTTGTTATTCTGGGGCTGAAATTCCAAACCTGTGAATCAGAACAGGTTGCTTTACTGCAACCCCAGCTTTCTCAAAACAAGGAAAATAATGTATGGACATTTTAATGGGATCAGAATGAGCAAGAGTGTGAGTGAGTGAGTGAGTGAGTGAGTGAGTGAGTGAGTGAGTGAGTGAGTGAGTGAGTGAGTGAGTGAGTGAGTGAGTGAGTGAGTGAGTGAGTGAGTGAGTTTGGGGACACCGGGACAAGGCCAGATAAGATCACTAACCAAACTCTCAAGTGGTCATATAAATCAGACTTAACTTTGACTAGACAAGGAGTGAGTCTAAACTAGCAAAAGGGCTCTACTGGCCGAATGGACTTCGTATTTATGTGTTCTGGAGTCCTTTCAGGTGATTACGTGCCACAGAACTCTTCCAACCATCACGTAATGTTTAACTGATCTTAATGAAAGCGCAACAAAGGAATAAACAAAAGTGCAATGTGATGCATACATCTGACAAGAAGATAGTGATCTCACTTCTCCTGCTGTTGTTGCTGCTAGTGTGAGCGTGTGTTAACGTATGCGTGTTTGGGAGCGTGGCTCTCGTCAGGTCAGACAGGAGCTCTTGAATGAGGGTGAGTAATGTTAGAGCTGCTTCTGGTTAGCCAGACATTCTCCTTGCATCCTCTCATTTCTCACCTCTCTCTTCGACTTGCTTTCACTCCTGTAGTTCACACACGCACGCGCACGCACACACACACACACACACACACACAGACACACACGCACACATACCTCCTCCACCACTTAATCAGCCCTCTACTGACTCACCATCTTTTCACTCCCATCCACATTCTACCACTGACAGGATGTTTTGTTGTGGGTAGGAATGCTCGATGTGTGTGTTTGTTTTGCTCACCTGTGCAGCCTGTGGTTCCCTTGCGGACAGAGTATCCCAGGTCACAGTGACAAATGAAGGACCCCTTTGTGTTCTCACAGTTCCCACTCAGACAGATGTTTGGATTCAGCTCACACTCATCCACATCTTGACAGGGAGATACAATAAGAGTGGAACAGAGAAAGAGAAAGAATGTTAATTTGCTAAACACAACTACAATAAAGGAAAAGTTCATGACGATGAATAAAACTGAATTAGTTTTTGTTGGTTCGGCCTGCCAAACAGGTCTTGATGAGCTGTGATATACTGTATGTACATGAGTCACAAAATAATTACATCATGAACTATATTAAGGCTTTAAAATGTATTTACTTTTCATAAATACAGCAATAAGAGTGTGTGTTTGTGCAGACCTATTTAAAAGTCCTTACATCATTGATGGCAGGTTTTTGTTTTTTCTCTCAGTGGAACCAGACGTCTAAATGTCACGCATTCCTCCCTGCTCAACCAAACTAACACAATGTTCACTGTCTTGTAAATCAACAACAACATTACACTCTCACACACAGACTCATAGATCTGAGTCATTAAGTCTTATTCTCATGACTCATATCTTGGATAACCTTTAAGATGATCATTACATTGTTTCAGTAAATCTCTGAGTAACCCCTGGATTTAATAAGCACAGAAGCTAAACCTTCTGCAGTGTTTTATTTTGGGCATAGAATGTGCATCCTTTACCCAGGCAGGTCTTCATATCTTCAGATGACATGAAACCGTCAAAGCACAGACACTGGTACGTCCCTGGGGTGTTGGTACACTGGCCTCCATCACAGATGTCTGGGCTCTCTTCACACTCATCAATATCTGAAGATTGAAGAAAGAGAGGCAAATCAAAAATGAAATGGGAGCAGACAAAGTAATCCAGACTTGAATGTTGAAGTATTTTTTTAACTCTACAGTTTCTTAAAAGAACACAATGCTACTTCAGGGGCATATTTTTCTTTCCTAAACAGATCAGAACACAGGACAATACAAGTATATTTACTTTGTCACTCATATGTCAGGAAGGTCAATTCAGGACACAGCTTGTGCAATAAAGTGGACATCATGCTGGGCAATGGTAAAGTAATTTCCAGCTCTTCTTTTGCACAAACTATGCTGAAATAACCTTTGTACTGCCTTGATCTCTGTCTGTATATATCTATATGGAAATTAAAGGAATACGAGTCACAGGAGTAAGTCTATGAACAACACAGGAAACCTACTGTCATGGTAAAAAAAGAAATTCCCTCTTTTTCTCTGCCAACCAACGTATACTTTCTTTGAACATGTGCCAGTGAAATCACAGCAGTGGTTCTCCATAAACTAGGTTTCCTGATTTTCTGCTTTGTACCTGCTCTTAAATCAGGTCTCTCTAAACACAACCTTTAAATTACTTCTGTACTACCACGTGCAATCTTTAGAAAATGTTCTGACAAGTAAAACCTATCATTGAAAGTTTTCTTTAGTTACCACATCTTGAAAAATGCGGCAAAAGTACATTTAAAATGTAAGAACTGCCAACTGTATAACTCAGAATAACAGACACAGGATAAGAGATGAACTATGACAGACACAAAGCTTTTTACCAGTGCAGCTTCTCAGATCAGGCATCAGGGCATATCCAAGGTGGCAGCTGCACTCATAGCTACCCTCTGAGTTGGTGCAGAAAGTCTGACAGCCACCATTCTCAATGGTGCACTCATCAATGTCTGAGAGGCAGAAAAACAAAGACACATACCGCTGACATTTAATCTTCAGATTGCCACAATGAAAACAAAAGGAACATCTCTGAGAGGAAATAGTCAGTAATATCTTTAATACACACCAACACACTCCAGTCTGTTCTCTGTAGATTTGTATCCCGTGTCGCAGGAACACTGGTAGCGGCCGATCATATTGACACATTGGCCGTTCCTGCACAGCCTGTCACTCAAGTCACATTCATTGATATCTGTGAGGGAAAAAAGCAATTATCAATTTATTACACATAATTTATATTTTTAAAAATCAATAAAGATAACCTACATGTTTAAAAGGTACCAGCAGCATGTTTTCATGATGGTTTAAATCCTTAAACATGAAATGAAAACATTAATCACTTGCCCTTCAAAGTGCCATTGAGCAAACACCTATGGGTGTCACTACCAATTATTTTCATTATCAATTCATCTGATGGTTATCTGTTGATTATTTTCTCAATTAAATTGATTAATCATTTGGTCCATAATATGAAAAAAACTGCCCATCACAAATTCACAAAACTCAAAGTGACATGTTCAAATTCCTTGTTTTGTCTAACCAACGGTCCAAAACTCAATGATATTCAGTTTAATACTACAGAAGACTAGAAAAAACAGCAACTGTTCACATTGAGAAATTGGAACCTGTCATTTTTAGCATTTTCTTTATGATTAATTGATTATCAGAAGTTACCTTTTAAGTTTCTGTCGATTGACAAATTCTTAATTGTTTCAGCTTTAAACCCACACTTATTTGCAACATTAGAGCTCTTACAGTGCAGACCACTACAGTAATTAGTGAATAAGTAAAAATTGTGACGGATGTTTAATGATGGATTCAGGAATCTGACATCATTAAGCTCACTATATCACACCTATCTGTACGACATTTGATATAAAACCAACGTTTATTATCATTATCATCATTTTAGCACTTCAACTTGTTACTTCACCAGAGATAATGAAGTAAGGGATGAGGTGAGCAGTTTTCAGTAATGCTTTCATTGTTTTTATTACTTTGGGTGGTAATAAAGAAAATAAATGAGCTTGAAGGGCAGTAGTTGAGCATTAGGTCATGGATTAAAACCTTCACACACTGCATTAGGTCATCAGAATGACACCCAGTAAATAATGCATAATCAGCTAAACGCTGTCACCTGAACATGGGAGTTATGAAACTATAGAAAGCGCTGGAAAAATCAGGCGCTTCTCTTGTTCTTGTAAAAAGAGTTTGCTGTCGCTACTTCTCCAGTCAACTAGGTGCTCAAGGAACCAAAATGTGGAAAAAAAACATTAACTGACTCACTGGAAGAGTCTGCTTGTTATTAAGCCAACATTTCTCCATTGGGGCTTTTTACATTAAAGGTAAAAAGAAAACTGCTTATATATATATATATATATATATATATATATATATATATATATATATATATATATATACATATATATCCAACAAGATGGCTGATTTTGTCAATTATCCAATGAGAGCCAGACACATAAAAGGCCGGCCTCTAAAGGAAGAAAGTTTCAGAATAAAAGTACAAAACTAAATGTTACATTAACAGTAAAAGCTGTACCAACATACATGATGATAGAATATAGGACCTTTAACAGCACAAAAAAAATAAAAGCTCTCTTTTGCTACTAAACTATAGAAACTCTTTAATACTGTGGGATTTTCTCTCATCTTCACCATGTTGAGATCCAAAGACCTTTCTTAGTGCACACATCAACATACATGTGGACACACCCACACACAACACACACACACACACACACACACACACACACACACACACACACACACACACACACACACAAACTGGTCTAGAGTTCATATCAGCCCATCGAGAATATATACCCCACACATACACAGACCTGACACACTCCCACCCCACACAGAGCCCCAGTGAGGCCACACACATGGAGGCAGAAACAGAGGGCAGATGGAGGGGAATGATCCAAAGCTCACTTGCCATTCGAACTGCCTGCTCTGTGACATAATTTTGACTAACTGATCTTCTTATCATCCTTTTTGTCTTTCCTTCATCCCTCAGGAAAATAGAATAGAAGCTGCATTCTGCCACACAGATTTCTCAAAGAAAGGAGAAAAGCAAGAAGGTGAAAAAAAGTTCGGAGAGGCAGAGTTTGCTCGAATCTCCTTTCTGATGACCTCACCACTCACCTAGACAGGCCGACCCATCGGGCGCGATCTCGTGTCCCTCGGGGCACACACACTGGAAGCTGCCCTCTGTGTTTACACAATCACCTCCACGGCACAGCAGAGGGTTCCTCTCACACTCATCGATGTCTGTGGAAGAACACACACAGTACACACACAGACACAAGTAGAGATATTAAGTGTTAGAGTTCAGTCTCTGCAAATATTAGTTTTGCCTGTCATCAATTTCCAATGAAGCCCACCGGATTGATAAATACATTTTTATTCAACTTTGACCTGCAAAATAGTGAGCGTCCAATTTAAAAGAGATTGTGGGACTGACATTCAGGAAGTACTTGTTGTTTATATCCTTGTTTGGTGCATAAAACTGCATGGTGAAAGAATACAAGCAGCTAGCAGCTTCATGGCTGGCAGTGATGTTAAGAACAAAGGTTGACAAACAAAAATTGTTGAATAATTTTTTACTTGTCAGTTATTTTTTTAATCTGCTAGCCCAGTCACTACCAACAGTTTATGACTGTGACCCTGCCCATATTATTTCCAGTCCCTAATCTTTTGTTTTTTTTTTGCCACAGGGGACGAGTAGATTTTGTCGCGCCAATTTTGGTCTAATGGCAGCTTTGGGCCAACAAAAGTACTGAGACTCTCCATTTTGTGTGTATGATTTCTCCCAAGTGTTTAATCAAACAACGTCAAAGACAGACCAGAACAGAAATAGAGCATAAAGTATTTTCACAGATGGCAGAACATTAGGCCTTGTAGCTGCATATAAAAATCATTTTGCTGGGCAGCTGAGTGTGTTCCTCACATGCAGTTCAAGTATGTAATAAAGAACAATTATCTTTAAGACTTTATGGAGCAGTTTTGTGAAGCGATTGGGCTGCACAGACTAGACCCCTTTCAACACCCCACAGGGGTTTGAATAAAGTCAGTTTAATTCTTCTTCTCTCTCTCTCTCTCTCTCTCTCTCTCTCTCTCTCTCTCTCACACACACACACACACACACACACACACACACACACACACACACACACACACACATACATACAGTATATATATACAAATGCACACAGCCTGCAAATTTCAGATTACATCAGCCGCCTAAACAGTGAGTCTGGCATGTTAGCCTCAGTGCCTCATCCAGAGCTTATGGCACAAGAGTGAGTGTGGAGCAGATGGCTGGGTTGTGATTAGGACTGGGGTTGTGTGGCAGGTCTTCCCTATACTTGAAGCCCTTTATAGGTTGGCAACTCGCTCTGTTCTTGGATGCTGCCACTTCAACAGGGTGTGTGAAAGAGTTGTTACGGAGATCAAGTTTCTCACTCATGTCCTCACAGACTAAAATATTTCATTTGAAAGAGTGCTGTCTCCGCATGTAACTGTACCAAACCATCTCAAGCTGAAGAGGTGATTTAATGTGTTTTTAGTGTCTGCAAGTGTTGGTGTGTGAGAATTCGTCACTCACCCATGCAGTTTTTCATCATCATGAAGCCACTCTCATAACCTTCGAAGCACTCGCATTCAAAATCTCCGGCTGTGTTAATACACCTGCCCTGTCCACACAGGTCCGGAGAGATGTGGCACTCGTCGATGTCTACAGGACAGGAATGCAACAAAACTTAGCAAGGTAGACATTCTCTTTAAAACAGCACCAACATTTATGCATGCAGAGAAAACCATTAAGAAAGCGCCCTGTATTTATTATGAATATAAAGAGATACAAATTAAAGAAACATGATAAAAACATTAGCTTTTTGTAGAGAGAACTCAGTAACAAGGTGATTTAACACAAGAGTGAGGCACTGATAAGATCCGTAGCAAAAAGCAAAGAAGCTATAGTACAACATGTAAATATAAGGCAAACAACGCAGAAAAGCACAGAAAATGTTACTACATGAAAGAAAGGCTATAAAATAAGATTAAGAGGTAAAGTTGAGGATGATTTAGGCAGTGAGATCTTCAAGCAGATTCCTCCTAAATCTAAAGATAAAGGTCTGATCCCTTTTAAATGTAATCCACATTTTGAAAGACTTAACACAAAGGCTTTGGGCTGGGATCTCACTTGTATGGGGTAAATGGTCCCAGATATCATTTACTTACTAAGAACCTATAAATTATTTCAGAATAAAGCCATGGCACTGGCATTTAAACCTAAAATGATGTTGTGCACATTTCAACAAAGGCAGTAATGTAGCTAACCAGACTACAGGGACCAGCCCCAACAAGTCCAAAGCAGCCAGACTCCCATTAGATTGAATGAGCTGAATGCAGGCAATGGCTTTACACCACTTTACTGTAATTAGTGTTGGCAGAGGGATTCAGAAAGGGGGACTGATGAAGAATGGCTAGACTTGTAAAGAAGATACAATGGTGCTGAAATGTTAAGCATACATTCCAGCCAAAAAAATAGCAGCTACATGCATATCAGCTCTGAGATTACTGCCAACATGTGAACATGAGTGTTGTCATTTAAGTAAACACTGTGATGAACAGTTGATGAACTGTTATGTGTAGTACTCACCAGTAAGCAACTAATGATTATATTAATTATCAATTCAGCGTAGTATTTTTCAATTAATCAATTTGTTGGTTAGTCTATAAAATGTGGGAAAATAGTAAATTATGCCCTTCACAATGTTTTAGAGTCATAGGTGGCGAAATTGCCCAAAACTCAAAGATACTAAATGTACAATGATAAAAAAAAAAAACTCACATTTGAGAAGCTGGAACCAGCAGATGTTTGACATTTTTGATAAATTACTTAAAAGATTAATCAATTATCAAATTTCTGTTGATGAATTTCTTTGTAGACTAAATGAACTAAATTAGTGGGTGAATTGCTTCAGTACTACTCACCAGTGCAATTCCTCTCATCAGAGTCCAGAGCATAGCCGTTATCACAGCGACAACGGAAGCTGCCGATGGTGTTTCTACACCTTCCATTTGAGCACAGGGTGTTTATCATCCTGCATTCATTTATATCTAAGATATGAAACAGAGGGATAAAGACAGATGAGAGACCATTTATAAAACAACACATACAGCCTATGCAGTCTATGACCATGTACAGTACCTTTGAGGAAAGGTCTGCCGTTGATGAAGTCACCCCTATGCGAGAAGCCTGGGCCACGAGGACAGAGCTGGGCATATTCTGGAGTGCCCTTCTCCGGACATTCGTCACATTCAGGGCCCCAGGCTACACCCACTGAGCAGCAGCAGGCATCCACACGCTGCTTCCCTGAGATGGGAGCCCCACAGCGCTCATCCTCATGGGTGAGGTAACACTGCTCCATACGCAGGTCTGAAAGTCACACGTATATTACATGCATTTGATATAAGAATATCAAGTGGTATCAATTATACATTTAACACTGCACGTTCAGACAGTAAGGTGACTTACCACTACACGTGGAAACACATATACATAGTACCCACCAATGCACGTCCTGCCGCTGACATCAACAGTCATTCCTGGAGGGCACTGGCAGAAAAAGGAGCCCGGTGTGTTGATGCACTTGCCATTGATACACACTCCGGGAAACACTTGACACTCATCCACATCTGACAGTCAACAGAGAATATAGAGCAACATCAACAACTGGTCCAGTGTTTCACTTGAATGAACTGCAAGTGAATTTCTGGGTCTACATGGCATCAAAGCAGACCTTACCTTCACAGACATTTCCTTTGATTCTAGCAAAGCCTTTACTGCAGATTGGATCTGAAAAAGGAGGGCACACAATACAATGTCAGTCAATGCAGTTATATGGTTTACGGAAAAATGCAAAATGATGCATATTGATCATCTCACCTTTTTCACATTTTGCACATGGGCTGTTCCAGGCTTCTCCCAATGTGGCACAGCAGTGGGACTTCAGCGTAGCCCCATTGATGTTGACCTCACAACGATTATTTACTATCTTCAGCCAGCAGGTGCTCTTAGTAGTCTCTGTTTTAATGAAACAATACCTTTTAGTTACTCTACATTCAGTTCTATGGAATTAAATAGCATGTGTGCCAACATGCACTGGTTTGGAACTTACACATTATACATGGACATATGTCAATATATGTTATTTGATGCCAAAATTCTGTATTGAATTAGTAAATCTTACATTTAATTTATCATCATAGCTGTTCTAAAATAAAAGACAGTGCTGACTGGCGTATTAGTGGTCAACTTGTGCGGGACAGAGAAACCAGTTTCTCCAGACATCACTAGGCGCTCATTTCACTCAAGTGTTCTAGTTTTTGGTTATATGTCATGGGAACAGTGCCGGCACAGCATTTGACCCAGATCTTCTCACATTGTTGAATGTAGTTATTCACTGAGCTGCTGCAATTTAAATTAAACTTGAGGCTAGACAGCTTTTTTGTATTAATAAAAAGTGGGGGAAAATGCATCTTCTTTTTAAAGCATTTTTTTTTTTAAATACTTGATACTTTTGAATAACAGTAGGTTTGAATAAATCAAGTGTGGGTTTCTTTCATATATTTTTTTATTATTTTTATGTTGAATAAAAAACCTTTTTGTCAATTAAAGTACTGTTTCTGTAATGAAATTCAAACAACACAATGCTCACTTACCTATACAATCAAGCCCAGTGCTATCCAGCGAACTGCCGATGGAACACAAACACACAAAGGACCCTTGGCTGTTCCTACAGTCTCCATTAACACAGGGGCTAGACTGACACTCATCCACATCTGTGGGAGACAAAAACAAACAACAGATTAGTTTTTTCTCCCGTTGGTCATTTCTTATCAATCTAAAAAATAGGAGTCATAGTACATGCTTTGATGAAGTGACATTGTACTGTACAACAGAATCAATCTGAGTGAATGAACGAGTCTCTGACCCTCGCAGACGTCTGTCTCAGGATCAAACAGATATCCTTTGGGACACTGACAGGTGAAACTGCCTGGTGTGTTTCTGCACAGACCGTTTTCACACAGGAGCCTGTTCATCAGACACTCATCAATATCTGAGGAGAAACACATACAGAGAGAGACATGATGACGTTCCTTACACTGGCTGTATACATATATACTTTGAATATATCGTTTATAAAGAGGACAAGGCCAATAAAGAGCAGTTAACCTACCGACACAGTTTTTGCCCGTCAGGTCTATCTCAAAGCCTTCGTTGCAGGTGCATTTGTATGTCCTCATCATATTCTCACACACCCCATTCTGGCAGATGTCAGGGACGAGGGCGCACTCGTTAATATCTGCGAAGGCAAAGAATAACCTGTTAACCGTCACAGTAGGAAAAAACCCTAAGTAATAACTGCATTTCATTTCTGCAAGCTCTCTGTTTTAATATCAATGAAACACACACAATGAGCTTGCGTTTGTTACCTCTTGCATCGCCGCTTATGCCAAGGCCACTGGGACACAGAGCCTGGAACTCAGCTGCAACATCACACACAGACAGCACAGTTTGGTTGATAAAAAGCAGAAGTAAGAGCTTTTGAGAAAATATCACATTTGCCAAAATCCAAGAAATCTCAAAGCAGAACATTTAATACCATGTCATTATCAATTTCCACACTTTCTCATTTAGCCTAGATGCATTTCCTTAATGTGGTACAGCTCTGGTGTCTTTGAAGTGCCCATATTATGAAAAAAAACACTTTTTCTGGGATTTGGGGTGTTATTTTGTGTCTCTGGTGCTTCCACAAGCATACAAACTTGGGAAAAAAAAACATCCATGCTGTTTTGAGTGAGATACGGGTTTCTGAATGTATCCTGCCTTCAGTCTCCGGGTGAGCTGTTCAAAATCTGCAGGGCCGTCTACGTCATCGGCCGAAACATTTGAATTCTCTGAGTCTCAGCTTCTGCAGGAGACTCCCCTCCTTCTTCAGGATCCGATTCTGGTTCGAACATGTATGGTTGAACTACTGCCACCATATCCGTAACTTTCACACGTAGTTCTATCTAGTCACATTAGTCTACACTCTCCCCCGTTACTAATGTCTGGGCCCAAGCACTGACTAAGTGAGTATCTACTGCGCATGTGCGACTCCCAACAAAGATGGAATAGAAGTGCGATGCCTCACTCTGTAGCTAAAACAGAGAGCTCAACACACAGGGTGAAAAGAGGAGCTGCAGCAATGTGCAGTACAACAAAAATATGGTGTTTTTTGAAAATTAAACCATGTAAACCTATTCTGGTACAACCGCTAAATACAATTATGAAACTGAAAAAGAGCATACTATGAGCACTTTGATATATGACATTTAATTGGCAGGACTAATGAGAAGTGACTGGATGGTGGTGTGTGTGTGTGTGTGTGTGTGTGTGTGTGTGTGTGTGTGTGTGTGTGTGTGCGTGTGTGCGTGCGTGCGTGCGTGCGTGCGTGCGTGCGTGTGTGTGTGCGTGTGTGGAGGCTGTTAATGTGCTTAGCTGTGACTTCATCACCGCTATTCTGTCATTTATGAAATGCAACCTGGTATGTCAAAGAAAACGAAGCATTTAATCTGCTCATCCTGACTTTGACCATGGATGTATTAGACTTTGACAGGTGTGTTTTCAATTAAACACAAGCTGTGTGTGTCTGTGTGTCAGGCGGAAGGAGGTGGTTTCATATTTGTAAAGGGTGGAGTGATTTGAATATCCGTACCAGAGCTTTGTGGTGGGCAGGGTCGGCAGGGCTCTCCGTAGGCGAACTCTGTGCTGGCACAGCAGCACTCCGACTTGGTCACAGCTCCAAATAAAGGCCTAACACACTGCCCTCGCTTGTAGCCGCCATAACATGAACTGCGCATATGTGTATCTGTTTCGGACAATACAAAACAAGAGTGTGTAAGAAACAGAAATGAGGCAAAAGATCTGGAAAGAGGCTAGAGACAGAGCGAAGGAGAGAGAAAGGGAGGTGAGCGTCCATAGCTCCAGTAAGCAACAACACTGGCAAAACAAACGGTTGTTCTCGCTTCATAATATCCAGGGATTTGCGGCATTCTCCTGCGCTGATATCATCCTGACGAAAAACGTACCCAGACCGAACAAGATTTCAACATTTTCCACACAATGCACAAAGAAATGTCATTTGGGAGTATATAGCAATGCTGAAAATAAAGTCATAAACAGATCTGCTCTCCGAGTGCCAGTCCAGGGGATTGGAGCACAAAGGAGGCAGGACAACATTTAACATGCTTATTAATGATAGCGAGCATGTGTTTGCAACAGGTTAACAGGCTGAGCTGTTAGTGAAGTGTATTACCACGTGATTATTCTCTGCTTTGTCACATGTGCTTGTAATCACTGGACTGGAAAATATTTGTGTTGTGGTTATTCTGGTTAAAATGTGTAGAAAGTTGTACAAGTATGCTCACTCTGGGCTTTCTGTTGCTTAGAAAAGTGGGAACAACATTTTAACAAAAGCTCAATCCAATCACCAATGCGAGAATTCACTAAAAACATAAGCATATGTGCTGGTAGGAAATCACTGGAAGTACCAATTACTTCACAAAGTAATCAATGAACTTCTTCAACAGACACATTGTAAAAAAACTGAAAATGTTCATTTTCATCTTCTCTATGCAGCAATAAAGAACTTTCAGTGTTAGCCAAACTAAAAGAGGGGAACACATGCCGGACACAAAAAGAGGGTGTTTGTGTTGAGATGATTGTTTGTCATGGTATCCAAAATGAACACATGAACCATTTCTGGAAACAAAACATTTACTCACCAACACAGACCCGTCCATCCAGGCCCACTGCCATCCCAGCCATACACTCACAGCGGAAGGATCCCTCTGTGTTGACGCAGTGGCCGTTCATACACATGCCTGGAGTCTCACACTCATCAATGTCTAGAAACATAAACAGCAAAATAATTTCTTCACAAACTTTTTTTTTTACAAAATGAATAGGAGAGACTCCAGCAGGAAATAAACCAATTTCCTGCTTAAGCAGTAGTTATTAAAGTCCTAAGGTGCTTGATTCATTACAACAAATGCAGCCAAAACTGCTGCACAGTCTCGGTTTTAGGACCTCAACTAAGAAAACATTCTTTTCCTTCCCCTTGATCCCATCAGCATATTACAATAATTATCATAATGAGTGTAAACAATGATATGGCATGCACGTGTGTGTGTGTGTTTATGTGTATGTGTGTGTGTGTGTGTGTGTGTGTGTGTGTGTGTGTGTGTGTGTGTGTATGCTCTGTCTGGGTGTGTTGGGGAACAGACAGACTGTAGATAGAAATGATGAGGCCCCAGGGCCCCTTTAGACTACACATTTCATTAATGACTGCATACATCAGCACACTTCACCCACACCCTACTCTCCTACTTATTTATTTTGCTATGACTTAACCAGGTCAGTGTCTCTGAGATCAAACGTCTGTATCTTAAGCCACGTGGAGCAAAATGGCTGCAAAAGACTGTTCTTTACGGGGCATTTGTTGTATTCATGGTAGCTACAGTCAGGTCCATAAATATTGGGACATCGACACAATTCTAATCTTTTTGGCTCTATACACCACCACAATGGAGTTGAAATGAAACGAACAAGATGTGCTTTAACTGCAGACTTTCAGCTTTAATTTGAGGGTATTTACATCCAAATCAGGTGAACGGTGTAGGAATTACAACAGTTTGTATATGTGCCTCCCACTTTTTAAGGGACCAAAACTAATGGGACAATTGGCTGCTCAGCTGTTCCATGGCCAGGTGTGTGTTATTCCCTCATTATCCCATTTACAAGGAGCAGATAAAAGGTCCAGAGTTCATTTCAAGTGTGCTATTTGCATTTGGAATCTGTTGCTGTCAACTCTCAATATGAGATCCAAAGAGCTGTCACTATCAGTGAAGCAAGCCATCATTAGGCTGAAAAATCTAAACAAACCCATCAGAGAGATAGCAAAAATTACACATTAGGTGTGGCCAAATCAACTGTTTGGAACATTCTTAAAAAGAAAGAACGCACCGGTGAGCTCAGCAACACCAAAAGACCCGGAAGACCACGGAAAACAACTGTGGTGGATGACCGAAGAATACTTTCCCTGGTGAAGAAAAAACCCTTCACAACAGTTGGCCAGATCAAGAACACTCTCCAGGAGGTAGGTGTATGTGTGTCAAAATCAACAATCAAGAGAAGACTTCACCAGAGTGAATACAGAGGGTTCACTACAAGATGTAAACCATTGGTGAGCCTTAAAAACAGGAAGGCCAGATTAGAGTTTGCCAAACAACATACATACAAAAGCCTTCACATTTCTGGAACAACATCCTATGGACAGATGAGACAAATATCAACTTGTACCAGAGTGATGGGAAGAGAAGAGTATGGAGAAGGAAAGGAACTGCTCATGATCCAAAGCATACCACCTCATCAGTGAAGTATGGTGGTGGTAGTGTCATGGCGTGGGCATGTATGGCTGCCAATGGAACTGGTTCTCTTGTATTTATTGATGATGTGACTGCTGACAAAAGCAGCAGGATGAATTCTGAAGTGTTTCGGGCAATATTATCTGCTCATATTCAGCCAAATGCTTCAGAACTCATTGGACGGCGCTTCACAGTGCAGATGGACAATGACCCGAAGCATACTGCGAAAGCAACCAAAGAGTTTTTTAAGGGAAAGAAGTGGAATGTTATGCAATGGCCAAGTCAATCACCTGACCTGAATCCGATTGAGCATGCATTTCACTTGCTGAAGACAAAACTGAAGGGAAAATGCCCCAAGAACAAGCAGGAACTGAAGACAGTTGCAGTAGAGGCCTGGCAGAGCATCACCAGGGATGAAACCCAGCGTCTGGTGATGTCTATGCCTTCCAGACTTCAGGCTGTAATTGAATGCAAAGGATTTGCAACCAAGTATTAAAAAGTGAAAGTTTGATTTATGATTGTTAATCTGTCCCATTACTTTTGGTCCCTTAAAAAGTGGGAGGCACATATACAAACTGTTGTAATTCCTACACCATTGACCTGATTTGGATGTAAATACCCTCAAATTAAAGCTGAAAGTCTGCAGTTAAAGCACATCTTGTTCGTTTCATTTCAACTCCATTGTGGTGGTGTATAGAGCCAAAAAGATCAGAATTGTGTCGATGTCCCAATATTTATGGACCTGACTGTATTTTAAACATTACATTGATTTAAAATGGTGGAACAATTGTGACTCACAAGTTTGCGTCTCCTAAATAAAGTCAAAAGAACAATTGACTCAAAGTATCTTCTGGTGATGTAGCCATTACATTAAAATGTAGAGATGTGATTGTATAGTATGTGGGCTTTCTGACAAACGCACCTACACACATGCGTCCACTGGAGTCAAGCAGGAAACCATTTTTACAGATGCATTTGAAGCTGCCATCGTCATTGATACACAGTCCATTGAGGCACATGTTCCTGATCAGACACTCGTCCTGGTCTGTGGATCAATAGAAACAAATCCATAGCTTGATATCAGTGCATTTAGGAAATATATACAGTGGTGGTTAAAGGTACCAACATGGTTTAGTCTGTTAACAACAAATTTCATACACTCCATTTTAGTTGACTTCATTCTGTCTTGACAATCAGATTGTAATAGAATGTGTATGCTTTAATCAAAGTTATACTGTTGCTGTTAAACAATGCATTGGAAAGCAGAGACTATATTGAAAACCCTCTTAGGTACATCCAAGGACACACACACTCATTGGAGAACTGATCACTGCCAAATCATTACACTGGTGAGCTATGTATGCTGTCAGAAAATCAAGTCCACAGAAAAAATACTAAGCAAACATAGAGATCGGGACATTTTGGACACATTTTTTGCTTTTGAGCAGCCAACTCTTGAATTTTGCATCTTGGAGCATTCTTGAACAGAACCACAGGCAGAATTTTCAATACACTATATGCCTAAAACGAAATTCCTTTGTGACAATAATATAATTGGACAAGAGATTTGACTAGTGTTTATAGCTGTTGCTGTGAAAAGCATAGCAAGATTTGCAAGACTTTTTAACAAACTAAAATGGATGGAAACAAATGAATGCCTGCAAGGTAAAAAGTAAATATTAATCATATGGTGTACTGTGGAAAAAGGTCGGTAGTAAATATTTTGTAGTTAATCGGCAAAAACACATAAAACCACCAGCACGATCATTTAAAATGCTGTATATTACGGCACATACCTCCAACAGGCTTTGGTATTTAATCACCACCTTCAACAGATCCATGGTCCATTAAAGATAAACATTACACATACTGTGGTTATTACAAAAAACTACCCTTTAAAAATGTCTCAACTCCATAAATGCAGATGTCACAACTTGACAGACCTTGACAGTTTTTGCCATCTGCTGAAATCTCAAATCCAGCGTTGCAGACACAATGGAAGCTGCCCACAGTGTTCACACAGCGGCCGTTGTTGCAGATACGACCGTTGGCCACACACTCATCCATATCTGGCAGAAACAAACAGATAGCACAGTAAACACTTACATCCTCTTAAGTGTGTGCGCACAGTTGTGTGTCCGTGTGTGTATGTGTAACCTCTGCACTCTGTCCTGGTTGCAGTAGTCTGGAATCCAACAGGACACTGACAGATGTAAGACCCAGGGGTGTTCACACATTCTCCGTGTGCACACGGGCTCCTCTCACATTCATCTTCATCTGAAGAACAAAAATAAAGCTCATAAACCTTCTTCGCTTAATGTACTTCCAGTTTAATGCTTGATAAACTTGTTCCTCACTCTGTCAGGAACTCACCAAAGCACTCTCCTCTTCCATTCAACTTAAAGCCCATGTTGCACTCACAGCGATACCCAATGCTCGGCATGGGGATACACCTGCCATTCAGGCAGAGGTTGCGGAAGGCCTGGCACATGTTGGTGATGTTCTGGGTGAGGATAACACCGGGACCTAACAGAAACATTCACACAAATAAAATGCTATAATGAAAACTCCACAGTTTCTTTTATTTTTGCTGTTCCTTTTTTTGTCATCTTAATTTGTAAGACATTTGGTCAACAGCAAACGTACATACAGTATGACCAAACAAAGTAGTAAAGGAAACTTAACGTCTCAACTGTGTGCAAAAGTAAAATGCATTTCATAAGCATGTTGTCTTGCATTGCCAGACCTAGAGTATCTACACATCATTCATTTGCACTGTACTAAGGTCTAGCAGGACTACCATTCTCATTATGGCAAAAAAGCTCTGAGTTGTTTGAATTTCTCAAGAGAAGCCTAAACTCTGCCAAGCTTCCTTGCAAAATAAGGAGAACATGTTATTGCGGAAGATTTTGATTCTGATTTTGATTTGAATTAAACTCTTGACATGGTGTGGTGTGCAAACATGCCAGAATATTTTCTTTCAGATAGGACATTTTCTGCACATTTATTTTTGATATTTTCACAGCAATACCCAGATGAAACAAGCAGCCTTGTGTCACAATTAGAAGCTAATACTGCGATTCCAGACTACTCGGAACTGGAAAGATTCTATAAATCTATCTACCTTGACTTTATGAAGAAGCAGTTGTCTGACGTCACACAACAATGGCAGCACCCATTAAAGGGCACATTGTAAATAGTAACCAATCAACTAAAAGGCAACATAAAGTATATTTGCCTGTATTTACTTAAAATAATACATACTATCAAGTAGTAAAACCTGTTCTGCATGTAAATTGGTGTCAAAATATGTCGTCAATGTTATTAGGTAGCTGGTTACGGTAAACAATCTCTGACTCGTTTTTCCTCCTCTGTTCAGTTTATATGGAGGCTGCACTGCTAAAGCTGCACTTTAATTGTCATAGTTTGTCATGGTCAGCCATGGTTTTTGTTCACGTTTTGCGTTGTGCACCAGGAACGCTAGCAGGTCGGAATTTGAAAATTTTGACTGGGACATTCTGGCCTCCGACTTTGACTGGAACGCAGCTTTGGTCAAAGTTTTCTACTGCACATCCACTGAGTCAGACCAAAAAGAGTTTTATGAGTGAGTTATCTGAGTTATAAGCTATCATGGCACACGTCAACTTTGAAGACATGCCATGAATGTGAACCAAACAAAAGCAGAAAGCCGGAGAATACCTGATGGAGGAGGTTGTGGAAATGGAAATTGTCCTGGGATTTGCCCTGGGATCTGACCTGGAAATAGTCCTGGAAATTGTCCAGGAATCTGTCCAGGAATCTGTCCCGGGACCTGGATGGGAATTTGACCAGGAAACACTCCAGGTACCTGGCCAGGAACTTGCCCAGGAGTTTGACCAGGAGTTTCACCAGGAGTTTGACCAGGATATGGAACTGGGTAGATGCCGGGTAGGTCTGGGACACGTCCAGGTACCAGTCCTCCTCCGTTCCCATCAGGTATCTGGATGCACAGTTTCTGGTACTCTTCTAAAATGAGCAGATGTGAAAAACAAAAGGAGGTTTGGCTCTGTGTTGAGACATGGAGACACATAGATGAGAGCAAGAAATGTAAAGCCATGAGATGGTAAGTGACCCCACCTGTTCCACGAATTGGGCACATTTCAGGGGCGGACCCATCAGACCAGCAGCGTCCACTATCACAGCAGCACTGCATTTTGGTCAACAGCTGTGAGTTTTGGTTGGCGCAGCGCCCGTTCAGCAGGCTAGCGTAGCAGTACCCACCACGAGCATCTGTGGGAAACAACACAGCATGAAGTTAAAGTAACCGTGTTGTATGGAATATGGCATGTGTTGTCTGCACGTTGAGCAAATTGGCAGGAGAACAAACAAAAAGTAGTCATCATTGCTTCAGATTTTCCATCATTTGGATGATGGAAGCCACTTCCAATAGTCATCACTTCCTATTTATGAGAACCTTTCCTACATCCTGCAGTTTCTGGCACTGTGCACCAGCATGACTAACATTTAGCATTCCTTCCAGAAAAATGCAGAGTTTTTTTGTGATTGTTGCGGGCAAAAATCCTTGATTATGTGCCACGTTTTCTTAAAAAATGCGGTGGAATATGTGGGATATTTATGCAATTTTATGCAATGATATTGCGGGAACTTGCAAAAATTGCGGGAACTTGCAAAAACTGCGGTTTCATCATGGCTTCATCGCGGGGTATGCAGCTTTTCGATGATGTTCACATCACGTAATTACATCACTTCATAACGTTCCCATGGCAACAGGGGGTGCTCTTGTGTGAAGTAAACGCAACATTTTTCAACTTTCTGCTAAGATATATGTGATTTTTTTGCAACGAAAATGCGGGGATTATGAAATCATGCAAGCCCTGCATATTTTGCACAGAAATCGGCAATTTATGCGGCGAAAGTGCGCGTATTTGAAAAAATGCGGGCCCCGCATAAATATGCGGACTTTGGCTGATTATGCATTGAATTATGCGATCGCATAATCACATTTTGCTGGAGGGACTGATTTAGGTTCCCTATTAACATAAATATATCATGTCTTGTTTCACACCTAGCCCATCCAGCGTATTGACATGGAGAAACTGACAGGCTACACTACTGATTGCTTGGGTAAGTTCGACAAGATGTCAGGCTAGCGTAGAGTTGGTTGGAGGAAAAACAATTGGGCCCTTCTGGGGTCGGAGTAGACATGGCTGCATGGGAAACAGACTCAAATGTTTGGCGAAACAATTTTCTTGAGCAAAAGACTCAGACATTCCTTCCTCACAAACATCCTCTACTGAGGGGGTAATGTGACCGTGTGTTTGCATATGTTTGTGTGTATACATGCACATGTGAGTATGTGCATGTACACCTAATAGACTATTCTGACCCAAATGTTGTGTTTTTGTGTGTGTATGAGTGTGTGTGTGTGTGTGTGTGTGTGTGTGTGTGTGTGTGTGTGTGTGTGTGTGTGTGTGTGTGTTAGTGTGCGTGAGACTGTTATCAACCTCCAAACATGCACACACTTCAATATTCACGCAGACTGACAGACAGACAGACAGACACACACACACACACACACACACACACACACACACACACACACACACACACCTCACTTCTTCCAACTGTTATGTCAAAAAACAAAGTCGCCTGAGCACGAGAGGAGTTCACTTTACTTCTTTCATCCCGTCTCCTCCTCAGTTTAAAGAGAATATAGTTAATTGTTGTGACCTAAATTCTACCAGCTGGAACTTTGGACAGATTTCAGTTCTTTCTGTGCTCAGTGCCAGGCATAAAGGGAGAAGAACCAAAATGGGCTGGAAAAAGGAAAGAGAAAGAGGCGGCACCTTTTGTAGCTTAACTGCTTTGTCTCATATTTCATCTATCCTAGTAACAACGAACCAAAAAGCAAATACAATGCAGGCGATTATCCTTTGGAAAGGTGAGACAGCCAGTGTGACAGACGGCTCACCTATACACCTGGATCCATCCACAGAGGTGTAATATCCCTGGGGACACTTGCACAAGTAGCTGCCAACCGTATTAGAGCATTCACCTACACCGCAGAGACCTGGAATGTTTGAACACTCGTCGAGATCTGAGGAGAGGAGAGGAGAGGGGAGGAGAGGAGAGGAGAGGAGAGGAGAGGAGAAGAGAGGAGAGGAGAGGAGAGGAGAGGAGAGGAGAGGAGAGGAGAGGGGAGGAGAGGAGTGGAGAGGAGAGGAGAGAATGACAAAAAACTCAAAACATTTTAGATTGCTTCCTGTTCGCTGAAAACTAACTTGAAATGTGAATCTTCAAGAATGACTAGACCACATGTTGGCAATGGCAATGGAAATAAGGCATTGTCACAGGATATTAAATCCAGGGGCCTCTGTAGCTGCTCTTCTGTTAGCACCATTGCACAAAGTCTGTTAAGAAATACACTGTAACTTAGACCTACTTTAAATGTCTTTTACACAGTCCAGAAGATTTCCGGCAATTATTTCTGGGCATAAAAAAGTGCATATTTTATTCTGCAAATGAGTGCCACAAAAGCCTGCTCAGTTTGTTTCACTACAGCTAAACTTGGTCTGGAAATTGTCATATTCATGTCTTAATGAGCCAATATTTTTCACAGGCTAACTGTGGGGCTTTATGTGTGGAGGAACAAAAATGATGCATAGAGAAGGATTTCATTTAAGATTTTTCTAGAGACAGAAACGAAATTATAAAGTAAGAAAAGATTGTGATAATAATAATAATTCTGTAAACCAGTCTGAAGTTGATAATTAGGATCCCCAGTTAAGATTTTTTTTAAAAAGATCTTTTTCGAACACTTGGACCTGTCTCTTGATTCATATCGTGCAATGACACACCTGGCTGAGAAGCTGTTTTAAAGTGAAACTACAAGTTAATATTTAGCTATAATGCCAAATGGCATGGAGAAGAGTCATGTGTGAAGTGACTGAGTAATGTGCATTATACAGCAACATTTACTAACCTTAGCCTTAACATTAGCCACCATAAACTACTGGTCATTCCAGACCAAGTAAAGTTGGAGCAACAAAAAAAGAGTGCATTGAATTTAGCAATGGTGCGTTTTATGTCTCATTAATTCAACTTTTCATTTGTAAGAGGAAAAAAGTTTTATTTCTTATTTCAAAAGTTGCATAGTCTCTAGTCTCTCTCTTTAACACATGTATGGTGGGGGGCTCTTTCAAGCTTCACAGATAAATGTTAAAAGGATTACTGAGAGAAAGCTGAGTGCTGCTTTGGTTTAATTAAACATATTTCAAGGGAAGGGCAAAGTAGGTTATGTGTGGTCTTTCCCCACAAAGTAATAGTCAGAATACCACGACTGAGGTGAAGTTAACCACAACTAGACGGATGTGGCTTTTAACTCTACTTTCACATTGTTAATTAGAAACTTTTAAAATCATTTATTTTAGCCTACTCTGTAATTCCAGCTAACACTGAAAGTCAGACGTTTTTACAGTTACAATGTGATGGCTGCTAGCTTGATTCTTACCTTCACATTTCTGTGAGACCTCATTGAACTTGTGCCCAGCGGGGCATTTACATTCAAAGGATCCTACTGTGTTGATACAGTTTCCTCCTTGACAGATGCCAGGGATAGCCTGGCACTCATCCACATCTGTACATACAAAGCATACAATTAATACACACCTAAACACAAACACAAACACACACACACACACACACACACACACACACACACACACATAGATTCCTTGTACAAAACAAGAAAACAGACACAAATACGGTAATATAAACTCAGCACAGGGGCAAGAGAGCAACACACACACACACACACACACACACACACACACACACACACACACACACACACAGTCTGGTCTGGATGTGTATGGATTGCAATTAGGTCTGTTTTACCAGTCTTGCGCTGACTTTCCAGCGATCAACAGAGTGACAAGGGAAAAGAGAAAGAGAGAGAGGAATGTCTCCTGCAGGAGAAACAGAAATTGAAACCAAGTTGACCAAGGAAGAGACCGAAATATAGAAAGGACAGGTGTACAGTCAAAGAGACGGTTACAGTTGTGATCACATACAATGATGTATACTAATGTATATGAAGATTTGGAGGGAAACCATGCTGTCATTAGAGAGTTGATCCAATCAATCCATCCAAACAACCTTTGGGAAAAACCCGAAATCTTTGACTTGGTGAGGTACACTGACGATTAAATGAAATTCATTTAATGAATTTGACAGATTAAAATGTAGGTCTCAGGCTGAAAACCTCCAGGAGGCTGTGACCTGATGCAGTCTCAGAGCACTCTGTGTTCTTCTGGGTCCTGGCTCAGGTCCGCCTCCCCTGCAGAGGTTCTGCTGTTGTTGGGTCTGGAGCAGACAGGCAAAGGGCCGTCTTACCAGAAATGAGCTCTCCCACGTGGTACCGCCACTGACCCGTGTTACTGACTCTGACAGTCCCGCCACAGCGGGTGTCTGTGGGCATTCCATACACATGTGGGAGGCACTGCCACCCAACCCAATTTAACCCAATTAGAACTAATCCTCTGGAGAGGTGATGATAGGTAGAGATGAGGGGACGACAGAGGGAGAGGGGCAAAGGCAGACAAGGAGGGAGAAGGAGTTAAAATGGGAAGATAGAAGCAGCACTACTCAAAGAAGGAGAGGGAAGGGAGGGTGACAGAGAGAGAGAGAAAAAAAAAGACAAAAACAGAAAAAGAGACAGAGACGCTGAGGAACAGACTTTACCTTGGCACGCCCCGGTGCGGTGGTTTGGTATGAACCCTCTTCGGCAGGGGTGAGGCTGGGCTGGGCACATCTCACAGGGGTGACCCCACGCCCGTCCCACTGTGGCGCAGCACAAAGTCTTTGTGCACACAATGCCTGTGAGCTGGCCTTGACACATCTGGTTATGCACCGAGGCGAAGCATGGTCCAGTGCGGTAGTCTGCAGAGGCAAAGCAGGAGTTCGTATTTTGTGGAAACTTACTTTGTTTCTTTATTTCCAGTACAAACGCAATGCAAAACAGAAAAGTTTGGTTGTGAGTCAAACAAAAACACTTCTACTGGTTGAAGTCTGTTAGATTAAAAAAAGAAATGCTTACTTATGTGAAACATTTCAACCCAAATTGTGATAGAAAAAGCTAAAGCCAATGCTGAAAAAACTAAAACCTGAACTTGATACCTGAACAGAATAACTGTCTGGCATACACAACAGAAACTCTCAAATAAATGCAATTTTGCATGACATCTACAACTCACTTACATTACAGTATATGTGATAAAAGCGCTGCAGAGTGAACAGTAACACACTCCATAAAGAATGCATTGTCTGTTCCTGGCATTATAATCAGTCTGGCACTCAGGTGCATTGTATGTGCATGTGTGTGTGTGTGTGTGTGTGTGTGTGTGTGTGTGTGTGTGTGTGTGTGTGTGTGTGTGTGTGTGTGTGTGTGTGTGTGCGCATGTGCGCATGTGTGTGTGTGTGTGTGTGTGGGCTTGTTTAACTATATTTGTGGGGTCCAAAAACCGGGAGTCAAGTATACTTGTGGGGTCCCGACAGCTTTGTGGGGCCAAAATGCTGGACCCCACAAGTTTAAAGGGCTGTTTGAGGGTTAAGACTTGGTTGTAGGATTAAGGATAGAATTAGGTTATGGTTAGGGTGAGGGTAAGGGTTAAGGTTAGGTATTTAGTTGTAATGGTTAAGGTTAGGGTAAGGGGCTAGGGAATGCATTATGTCAATGACAGGTCCCCACAAAGATAGTGCCACAAACCTGTGTGTGTGTGTGTGTGTGTGTGTGTGTGTGTGTGTGTGTGTGTGTGTGTGTGTGTGTGTGTGTGTGTGTGTGTGTGTGTGTGTGATAGAGAAAAGCAGAGATAGATAAAGGGTCTGGAAAACCTTTTAAAGTTGTGTGGGAGAGTAATAGACACAAGCTAGAATAAGCAAAGACATAGAGACAATGAAAAATCGGTCTGGTGCACATGTGATATGATCATCAGTATTACCTGTATTGTGTTTTAAAGGCAATGTGACACATTCACCATGTAGTGTGCTGCCTTTTATCATTTTTCTAGTTATACACCATCTAGGGAATAGGTCATCATCCCAAGGCTGGCAGAGGCTGACTGACAGGGCGTGCCTGTGGAACACAGTAGGTGATTTCCACACTAGCTACAGCAGCCTAGAATTAAAACTAAATAGCTTATAATAAATATGAGCTCAAGAGTGTGAAGAAAGTCCCTCCGTCGAGATTATTCACCTCTCCTCCCCTTCAAACTGGTCCCTTGATCCCACTGCTTGCATTTATTTATCCCCTCACTTCATCATCTCTCCAAACACCACTCCTTAGTTAGAAAACTCCCCACAGATTCATTGAAATCACCGAATCATATCAGGTGAAGGATTGGAAGATGGTGAAACAGAGATAGCAACAGAGAGAAAGAGAGAGGGAAAAACTTCCAAAAGAATCTGGCCGAGATCCAAAAACAAAAATCATTTCCACATTTCACGGCAGACAACAGACAGGGAGAGGAAAGAGGGAGACCAGTTCCAACAGCGCAGTCGTTTAAAACAAACGAGACATTGTGCGTTTCCCGTGTGGACCGGGGCCCAGCCCAGACCCGTCACGTGCACCACAGCCTCCACGGTCTCTCCGCCTCTGGCACCAGCACTGTGTGAAACAGAACTGGGTCATTTCTTCTTTACTTTCTCACTCCCTCCTACTCAGGCTCTACTGGAGACCAAATGCTTTTGATTCTTAGTTTACTTCTCCGTCCGCACAGTGGTGAAAAGTAACAAAGTACATTTACTGAAGTACAGTTTTGAGTTATTTGCACTTTACTTGAGTAATCTCCATTTTGGCCAACCTCTACCCCACGACATTTCAGAGGGAAATATTGTACTTCTTAAAAAAATGGGGGCGGCTGTGGCTCAGGAGGTAGAGCGGACGTCTGCCAATCGGAAGGTCGATGGTTCGAAGTGTCCTTGGGTAAGATACTGAACCCCAAATTGCTCCTGATGCTGCGCTATCGGTGGGTGAATGCTACCTGTAGTATAAAGCGCTTTGAGTGGTCGCTAGGACTAGAAAAGGGCTTTATAAATGCAGTCCATTTACCATTGAATCCACTACATTGATTTTAGAGCTACCAGAAAGTTAGTACTTGCTACTTTGAAGATTAAGTTGCATGCTAAACACAAGCTAAACATATGATGCATTGTAACATAACTACCTGAAATATATAGTACTAGTACAACAAGTTTGGCATAGCGCTGGTTGGACCAGTTACAACATTTAGGATATAGTTGTTGTTTTTTTTGTATTTTGTGAAATACGCTTCTTCACCTTCTTACCAAGAGTTAGATGAGAAGATTGATACACTCTCATGTCTGTAAAGTAAATAAAGCTACCTCCAGTAGCCGGTTAGGTTAGCATACAGTAGCATGAAGGCTGGAAACAGCTAGCCTGGCTCTGTCTAAAGGTCAGTCTGTCTTACATTAGTCTGGATCATCGGAAGTATATTTCCAGGGTAATTGTCCCTCCGTTTCCACTCTCTGTGTGTGTTGCCATTCCCTTCACTTCGAGAAACGACAACAAACTTTGAGCTAGCAAGCTACATGCTGAAAATGGAAAAAAGTTCAAAGAAAATATGGATCATGCAATAAGGCAGGCCTGCTTGGTTCTTGGGGATTGATTGTAAAGATTTAGAAAGAATATGTTTACAGCATTTAATATCTAACTGGGACGTTTTAGGACCGATTGGGGGGGATTATGGACAGAGTACACTCGGCGATTCACTGATAAGAGCAAATTACGTTTAACCATGTATCCAGCTAATTTAAATAGCTCACGTTATTGTATTGTTTTACAGTTAACTTCATTTAATATTGTATGTGGTGTTTTCTTTTGTGGGGTGCAAATGTTCCACCAAAACAAGTTCCTTCCCGAGACTATTTTGCAGAGGCACCGCCACTGCGTCCAGAGCTTAGCGCCACTCAAGACGATTGAGATTTGTTTAAAGAAATGCAAACAACCCAGAGTGTTTTTTCCTCCTATCCCAGAATGTATGTCTGGAGTAGTCAGACCTTACTCCACAGCGCTGTGGACATAGGTCCAGCAATGTGAGACTAGTCTTACATAGTCGTGCACATAACCGCCTGTAAATTAGTTAACTTTAGTGGTCCAGGTAGGCAATTTTGTTACTTTCAGATAGAGCCAGGCTAGCTGTTGCTAAACTAAGCTTCATATTTAACAGACAGATATGACAGTGGTATCATTCTTATTATCTCTAGGCAATAAAGCTAATGATTGCACTTTCCTAAAATGTGAAACTATTCCTTTAAAAGTCTATTTATCAGTAATTTATAACACTCTCAAAAGGGCCATTCTGCAAAATAAGTAATTTCACTAGTGAAACTTAATTAAGTCTCCTGTACTTTTACCAATAATGGAATATTTAACATTGTTGTATTTTCTACTTTTACATAAGTAAGGGATCTGAATACTTCTTCCACCACTGCTTTCAATGACATTTGCTTTGAAACAACAAACCCAACTAGTTGCCAGGTATCTACTTGAAGCCTTCATTATGTGCCTTACCTGCAACAACAAAGGTATACATGTGTATAGGAAAAAAGCAATTACAGGAACTATGGAAAGATTTTACATGGCGCCCATATAAGCTGAGTACAGCAGACTGCATAAAGAACTCAAGTTTCTCTTTTCATCTGATTAAGGTTTATGTGTTATTATTGTTGGGCTGCCACACATAATCCATCTGACATAATACTTGCTCATTACAGCTGTTAGTGGAGAAGAGCAAACACTAAAAACACAGATCTGAGCATGAAATAAAGCAAATACAAGGGCAGCACTTAAACAGGCAGCTGAGGTAAACAGGGAGAGGCGGACAGCTGTAGGGTGAAAGTGGTGTCATTTCATCTGTCATCTTACTGTCTTTCTGTGAACTGCATACAGCTGGGGGATCCACCCATGTCCTGTACATCTGGGAGCAATCGCACATGTTCACACATACACACACACACACACACACACACACACACACACACACACACACACACACACACACACACACACACACACACACACACAGTATCTCAGCCAATGTCCCAGCCCCTCATCCGTAGTCTAGCCAGAGATGATCTCAAAACAGACAAAAATGCTGCTCTTATTTTTGCTTTAGTGCTCTACTTTTGGAAACACTTTTTGCATATTATGGTAGCTGCTTCAGTAAACATGCATGTTAATATGGGAGCAGACAGCTTGTTGTGACTCTCATTAGTAGGTGATATTTTGTCAGTGCAGAGGTTCAGTAACTTTTTTTCTTTTTTTTTAAGATTATTTTTTGGGCATTTTTAGGCATTTATTGACAGGACAGCTGAAGAAATGAAAGGGGAGAGAGAGGGGGAATGACATGCAGCAAAGGGCCACAGGTCAAAGTCGAACCTGAGCCCGCTGCGTCGAGGAGTAAACCTCTAGATATGGACACCCGCTCTACCAACTGAGCTATCTGGGCGCCCGAGGTTCAGTAACTTTTTGAACACAATGGAAATGTTGGCTTCCTCATTGACCGGTAATTTTATGCCCAACAACAGCCTCAGTGGGTACAGGAGGGAAGCCCGCTGGAAAGTGGGTCAAAAGAATTTCCTGGATTAACTCCAAAGTGTTTGTACACATTCACGCACACAAAAATCTCTCCAGTTTCCATATGCACCTTCCCCAGTCTACACCTCGCAGATGGTGTTCACAGCATCCTTACATGCCCTAACATATGCGTAATTTGTTCACATGCATCCATGTATGCATGTGTTTGTGTGTGTTTCCATGCATGTGTTATGGGGTCTTATATCTGGGTGGGACCTTCCCTATTGGCCCGTCAGCAGATTTCTCCATCCTCCCAGGACTAACAAGTTGAGCATGCACTCAAACACACACACACACACACACACACACACACACACACACACACAGACCCACACACACTGTGTTATCTAACTACTGAGGTTTGCATTGGGCTAGAACAGAGCCTGATAGGGAAAAGTCAGTGAGGCATTAAGAGACAAGAGAGACCCTCAGCTGACTGACCAACTTCCCTGTTGGGCTCTGGCTGCTGACTTATTGACTGTGTAACTCACGTGTTGCCACGTTTCAGGCCAGTATTTCACCACCTTCCCAATGAACTAAATGGCGTCACACCGAAAGCTCGACTTTATTGCTAAATGACTGCAGCAGGAGCAAAGAACCCTGCGTGCAATCAGCAGCAGTTTGGATGGATCTCACCAATCCCACATTCTGACCTAAATCGCATTTGTAACCAACAAAGAACACGTTGATGTACCAGGCTGCATTTCCACTGCAGTTAGCTGTGCCGGGTGGTGGGAACACTGGTCAGCAGATCACCAGTCACCAGCACACAGCTCAAAGTCACACAGCTCTGCATTAGTAATGTGTTTATGTTGAGCCCTGATTGCACCAGGATCTTTCCACACCCAAGGAAACCACTGAGTCCTGAATGCAGGTACTTCTCCCCTGGTCAGATCATGTGTTTGTGGAAAACCTTGTGTTCTTGCTGATGTGATAAGACCAAGCCATAATGGGGCACGGTTCTGTAAATTGCATTAAAAACAGTGTAGGGTTTTGCATGTGCGTACGGATGTATGTACACATGCACTTTATGCATGCGCTTGTGTTTGTGTAAGAGCACAATGGCGTTCCCTTGAGAGGTGATGGATACTAGCCAAGGAAATTCCAGTTAAGATAACTTAACCCAAAACGCCACTGTATCCTTTGGCCTACTTTCTCTACCTCTCTTGGTGCAACCCAATGCAAGATGAAGGACCAAATAACTGATACATTAACAGGGCTGCAAATACTGATTATTTTCCTTATTGATATGCTATGATTAACAGGTCAATAAAATGTAATAATAATATTGAGTCAGTAAAATGTGACAAAATCGTGACTAATGCCAACCACAAGTACCCAGAGCCAAACATGACATCTTCAAATAGCTTGTTTTGTTTGACTAACAGT
Source organism: Sander vitreus (assembly GCF_031162955.1). Taxonomy (NCBI): domain Eukaryota; kingdom Metazoa; phylum Chordata; class Actinopteri; order Perciformes; family Percidae; genus Sander; species Sander vitreus. Next base: position 14,997,154 of record NC_135855.1, on the reverse strand, counting down.
CCAAAACCCAAATAGTATTAATAATGAAGCCAAAATAAATAATGAACCCAAAGAAGATTAATAATGGTTCAAAACAGAAACAGCAGCACATCCTCAATATAGAGTTGCTGCATCCAGAAAATATTTGGCATTTTTACTAAATAAATGATCGAAACGACTAATCAATTATAAATGTAAAAGCATAATTACACCCTGCACTGGCCAGTTAAGGCATATCTAAATCTTGGATGTGAATGACAGAAGATGGAAGTTAGTCTCCAAGCGGCTGTTCCCACACACACACACACACACACACACATACACACACAAAGAAAGAAAGACTGCCTGTTTCTTTCATAGAACAACACCATTACTATAGCAGAAAAGAAATGACCAATCATAAAGCAGCAGACAGTGAGTGGCCAGTTGCATGTTTGTCACCTAACATGGCAAATTATGGCAAGTTTTAAAACCAGATGTGGTAAAATCCTTTGCCCATAAATCATTTCTTCATCAGAAACAAAAACACAAGGCACAACAGCAGAGCATTTCAGAGATTCATTGTGTTCCCTGAAAAATATGAACATCTAGAAGATACCGTGCGCCTAATTTGAATTCCTCATGTAGCGGAGTTAAAAATGCACTTTATTAATTCTAATTTCTAATTTATGTTTAATTACATTTTAATCATATCTGAATCATCATTTAAGGATTTGTTGGGTATTTGTGAATTTTATCTTATTGAGTTTAATTTATTTATCACATTGCTATTTCCTGCAGAGATGTTGTTGCTGCACTGAGCCTCTATTGTACCTCCTAAGTTGCCGTAGCTTCCGTTTCCTCCTCACAACACCGTCTTGTATTGCTGAGGTAGGTTGCGTGTAAAATGCTGCTGCGCTATTTTATTGTTTTCTTTGAAAATTGTGTTGTGACCTTTCAATATTTATTGTCTCGAAGTTAATACGATATTAACTAGCTGTTTTGTGCCGTTTTTGCGGTTAAATATAAGCTTTAACGATGCTTTGTTTAACTCTTTTTCTTTTCGCGCCATTTTCGCGCTGTTACTGTGTAATGTAAATAACGGAGGCTCTACAGTCCATTTTGAGTGTGTAAATCCTGTTATTTAATGTTTAGGAGCAGAGGTGCGGATAGTAGGAAACAGTAGACCAGAAGCCAATTAATGTGATATTGTTTTCTGCAGGTATGTGTATCTCTTTGTTAGATGTTATACTCTTTTTGTTATCTGTGCAGTCACCCAAGCCCACGTACTGTTTAATTTTGCCTACTGAAACTGTTAGAAAGTATAAAAACATTGGTTCATGTTTGTCACATATATTGTTATAATTCAAGTATGGTTTTCCCCGTATATTCTAATTGTTTCTGTTGGCTAGCAATGTGCACACTAAGAGTTGAATGAGATGCTATACTGTAATGTGATTTTATGTATGTATGGTAGAAAATGAGATCACTCTGACACAGTACCGTCTTGTATTGCTGAGGAGCAGAGGTGCGGATAGTAGGAAACAGTAGACCAGAAGCCAATTAATGTGATATTGTCTTCTGCAGAGCAAATAAATCTCGGAAGACCGTCAGCTGAAGTTGTCTGTCTTCACACCCTGTCCACATCTGTTACACTCAAACGTCTCAAAAAACCCTTTGGCCAAGCTTCCACAGGAAAGAGTGGAAACCAAAGTCACAACATGTAGAAGTGTGCTTCAGCAGATAAGACCTGGTGCTACCAGGCAACCAGATAGGGTCCCATTACTTGAAGAAAACACTGAAGTCAACTAAGTCCCATTACTTGAAGAAAACACTGACGTCAACTAAAGGGACCTCATTCGGACCTCAGGTCCTCATTCGGACCTGACAGACAGGCCTCTGAAGCATGGCCTTGTTAAAAGGGACGTTACTAATTAGGAGTACTGCGGCCAATCCAAATATTAGCTTTACAAGGTCAGCCCTTGGACCTCCACAGGTCATAACCATCACAGACCCCCAGCACATACACAAAACACATATACACATACGCATGTTTCACTCACAAACAAACGCAGGCCACTCTCGGTTTGAGTGTGCTTGTATACTTTGGAGTCTTGGCTCACATGTGCCAGAGAGCAACCACAGGAGGTTGGGAGGTCTTCAGTTAACAAACACCGCACATTTAGAAAGACATTACATTCCCCACAGCATCGTTTGAGAGCAGATGTGGAAAATAATGGACAAGCTTGACATGCAAATGTTCCACAACAAACCACATTCCTGGAGCCGGTGGCATGACTAAGCAGGAATTGTTTTCAGTCACAAAAAACAACCGCCATTCAGCATTGAGTCACATTTTCACAAAAGCAGCCCGTGTGGCTTTGAAAACCACTTTAGCAGTAGTGAGTAGTGAAAGTAGAGCATAGTGACAGTGTGAGGTAAGATGAGCAAGAGAAATGCGGAGTACTGCAAGTGTGGCGCTCATTACCTCTCTCACACTGAGCCCCGGTGAAGCCATAGGTACACACACATCTGTTGGGAGCCACACACCTTCCTCCATTGAGACAGCCATTTTCACAAACCGCTGGAAAGAAAAGAGAGAAAAACAAACAATGACACAACACTGACATGAGGACACGACAGTGAGTTACAAAGAATTAAATTTATTTCTGGTTTAAACAACATTTTGGCAGTCATTTCTATTGGTTACGGTAACATTGCAGTCCCTAAATTAATTACAGAGACCTGTGAACATGATGACATCGCTAAAAAGAAGTCAGACAACAAACAGAGCAGCCATTGATCAGACAAGCTACAGACACATTAGCTACAGGCACATTACCTAAACCACTTTATTTGGAGGTAAAACCTGAAATGCTGTAAATAATCCTTCATTACACCTTCCAAATAAGTCGTCTCATCAGACTGCACGTTTCTCGCCTCAACGCACTTCATTTCAGAAATGTGGCCATGAGCATGTCTCAGCAAATAACTTGGTAAATACAGAGTTGTTATTACTAATAGAAAGGATGGCCAAAACTACAACAATCTAGCAGCTCTGAGGGGCTGTACTCATAGACAGTTAAAGAAATGGACCAACAGATCCCGTTGCTCTGGACGGAGACCAGTGAAGGATATTAGAAGCACTTTTCCAGTGAGGGCTGAGCGTTACTGCGCAGCCTCCAACTGAGCTTGACTACATAGATGTGACGTGAGCAACCTGTCTGAAAGTTGGAAGTCTTCTGGTAGCTGTGCCAAGAGAAATATCAATCATTCCGAATCTTGCAGAGACGGAGAGCGTAGGTATATGTAAGGAGATAACATAGGCACAGGCTAATTATTGCTAACTAAAATGCTAGTTAACATTAGTAATTAAATTTAAACAGCTAATGTAAGTCAAAACTGCCTGCGAGCTTCTCCTGTACTATACGGTAATTCCTCTACTGTGCGACAGTAAGTCGCGTGGTTATGACACAATCGTTAGCCTATTTTTACAAAAACGTCTGCTACGGAGCCATAACGTGAGGTACAAGGTAATGGAGCCTTTTATACATTGTCGTGTTTTTTTAGAAATAAACAATTGACAAGTAAAGTCTTTAAACGCTTCATATGTAAAGTTATTCACTGTCAAAGTGACGTCAAAATGAATGGCAGTCAATAGAAATGCTAACGGCGGGTGAGTGCTTGTTAGCATCAAAATGGCGCCATAGGAGCTACGCTTGCCAGACCCTCGCTTACCCCCTTGGCTGTACTTGGGCACAGCAGCTTTGAGCTAAATGCTAACGTTGGCATGGCAACACGCCCACAATGACAATGCTAACATGCTGATGTCTAGCATGCCTAATGTTTAACATGCTCACATCTTAGTTTAGCGTGATAGTATGCCAACATTTGCTAATTAACAATAAACACAAGGACAAGCATTAGGAAATGGAGGTTATATATCTTTGTCTTAAATCTTAAATCATGTAAAAGTGTGTCACAGCGGTCTTTTGGATTTTTCAGGACAATCCTTACGTTGACCACAGTGGTTTCCCACGTAGCCTTTCTGACACTGGCAGTTGTCCTCAGCACATGTTCCCCCATTCATACACCGAATATTACAGTGCTGGACTGTGGGCACAACAATACAAACAGACACACACAGAGCAATGTTGGGAGTTAAATTCAGAGTAAACTAACATAACAATACAAACAGACACACACAGAGCAATGTTGGGAATTAAATTCAGAGTAAACAAACATACGCTGCATATTAGATTTACAACATCAACAGAATGCACTCTGAACTCGAAAGTCATGTTCAGATATAATTTCCTACAAATTTGTGGTGTGCAAACAGATGAGCGCATTGGGTTGAAGCGCTGTGAGCTGCAAGAACAGCAACATGGAGGAGATGTTGACTGTGGATGTCTTCCAAAGCACACGCACACGCACACGCACACGCACACACACACACACACACACACACACACACACACACACACCCACGAGATTGACCACTGTTTGCAAGAACGTGATTGCAACATATATCAATTGCTTGAAGCCGTTTTAAGGGATGTTTTTAGGAGGTTCGTTGGCTTAGTATCTCATATTTTTGTGCCATGCTAGTTCATGATCATAACTCATGATGAGGAGAAGAAAACATCTAAGAAAAAAGATGCAAATGGGCCAGTGTGGTCTGATCTCAAAACAATCTGAGCAAATTATAATCTCTTTCACTTTTATCCTATCGTGAAAAAGATATGACAAGACTGTATGTTTTCTATAATCTTTCATCTGTCACTGCTTGTCATTATTGTTACTGCATGGTAAAATGTTTTTTCTTCAGATTACAGCTCGTTCAAAGGAGTCCACTGCCTGGAAAAAGGGGAGGTGCTGTTTAACGACCTGACTTGGATCCACAGGATGGGGCGGTCTGGCCGTTGGGGCAGGTGCACATGTTGGGTCTGGAGCAAAAACCATCTCCACATGAACTCCGGCAGATCGCTGCAAAGAGGAACATGACACTCAGTCAAACAACATAAAAAAATGTTGTTTGTCAGGTGCAAAATAAAATAACAATAACAACAATTTCAATAACTTAATGGTGTCAGGATTTGTCTTGGTTGTGCTTGAGAGGAAATTCATGTTATGAATCTGTTGCTTGTCAGCCTCACTGCAGGTTTTGAATTTCAGTTTTGAATTTAATTTGGGGAAACTTAGGCCCTGATTTAAACCTCATACTGAACTCTTATCTAGAATATTTCAAAACCCAAACAGACCACAGTCCAAATATGGCCAAACCGTCCTTTTAACCCTCATCATGGTTTAGTTATAGAAGCCCACATGGCAACAGCATCAAGCTATTTCTTCTTTAAATGTGTACTAGTGTGTGTTTTCAGTTGGAACTGGCTGTTTTTCGCTCAGTTGTTCTCTCTCCCACAGACTGTTTTTGGCATGGTCCTTTGCCCCTAGCTCCCATCAGGTAGAGTCCAGCCACTGACCCCTACTCCCTGAACCCCACTGCTAAACAATGTCATTAGAGCCACGACAGGCATCCGGCCAGCCAAGCAGCCGGACTGCAAACACACAACTCTACTGCCTCTCAGACCTTCCTGTCTACTGAGAAAGAGAGGGAGAGAGAGAGAGAGAGAGAGAGAGAGAGAGAGAGAGAGAGAGAGAGAGAGAGAGAGAGAGAGAGCAAGAGAGAGGAAACCAGAAAAAGAAACCACTTCTACTTCTACTACACTTCCAGAAGAAATGGAACAAAACTATAAAGACCAATTCCCACTTGTTTTATGTCAGCTTACTGCCATTATTAGCCACACCAACACATTGTAATAACAGGTGAGTCAGATAACAATCAATCAAGAAATAATTACCATCTAGAAAGCATGTACTTGTTTTTATTATTTTGCATCAGATAACGTTTTTTGGAGTATTTCAATATTCCAATAATTATTGAAACTGTAATGTGGTTTTGAACAAGTGGACAATAACCGGTAGCTTATTTTTAAACCTGTCAAACATCCTGTTCAAACTTTGAACAAAACTTCTGAAAGTGTTGGCAGTCAGTATCATCAATGATTGTTCATTATTTTAAAATTACAAGTTTGTTGTATGACAGACTCACCATACATCCCTAATAAAGTTAATAAAGTCATATACTCACAATAATATTGCATTTTATTCCTGCTATATTAATTAGATACTGTTCAAGAATGAGAATGAATCAAATTCTTATGTGCTGCTAATTAATGGATATTCAAGTCTGGTCTGAAGGAGTCATCCTGTTAAGGCCATTACAGACCAACCAGACGGCCGACCGTTGGCAGAAAAGGCAGTTGGACTGATCAGTCTCCCCGAGTTGGTCAAAAAAATGCCTCGGAACACACCAAAGCGACGAGACGTAATACGTCTCCATAACAGCAGGCGCGCTAATCTGTATTGTCGCCCAAAAAATGAAAACCGGCAGCTGATTGGACAAACACATCACGTGGGTCTGGCTACTGCTTCCGGATTTTGGATTTTTCAACCGGCCATTAATAGCGACTCATTCAAAATACGATTTCATATTTTACTAAAATAGTTCACTGAAACGTGTTTCTGAAAACATTTTAAGCGAGAAATAGGCCATGCAGTTGCTGAATCTGTCTTCATTTCAGATCGACAAAGATCAGTTTAAAACATTTTCGTCAGATTTTGAGAGGCTTAGTCACGGTCATCCCGCTTGCCATTTCCGGGTGAGTCCCGACTGCCCTATCTCCGACTGAGCATGTCACGTCGGCCAAAATGAAGGCCGACGGCTCCTCCAACGGACGACGGCACGGAACACACCGAACAGACTCGAGTCACTGACCTCGCCAGACTGTCCAACGGCCGATTATCGCCCCGGTGTGTAGCCTTTAGAGTTTTTTTCCAACAAAGTAGCAATTTTCAGTTTATGTAACGTGCAGTTACTCAAAGTTCTACCAGACTTGAATTTACAACGGTAGAGGAATGGAGGTGATACTCACGAACAATGCACTGGTTTCCTCCAGTCAGAGTCTTCCAGCCTGGGCAGCAGTAGGCATTGTTCCTTGAGCCACACACATTTGGTCTGTGGAAGACGCAGCATCAAAGGGTCAATAATCCATGTCACACAGTTCAGATCCCTCTTAAGTCAGGTCCATTAAATACATATAGACCAGTACTAATGGAAGCTCAATGATTACTGATCCATATACTATAAGAATAAAATATCCTGTTTCTTGACCCCCCTACTGCAAAACACCTCATCAGACGCATTAGGATTAATAGTAGATTGCTCAAAGACACTTCAACAGGATCAAAATCCAGTCATCACAAGGTCACTTCCATGTCACTAAAAATTACAGTGATGTTTGTAGGAATAGCAAACACACAGCCCCTCCCAAAATACTAAAATTATATTTTCACAGACCCCCCCCCAAACAAAAGCATAAAATGTCCACTGCAGGTCTACTACATGTCTATCTTATATGTATCTATTACATCTTTTGCAACAACACTACAGTACACATTTTTTGCTTGTGACCCTACTTATGACTTTTTAGTCCTAAATAGGAAAAACTATGAAGTATTTCACAATTATCTAGTGACCCCTGAGATAACCACTGGACTGTGTTATGGTGTGTGCTATTTGCAGTGCTCTTGCTACTGTCAGGCAAGGCCTGTCATGCAGCATTTGGCAATACCAATACTTTCCAATTTCCCAATACAAAATATTGTTGGTGAGGAAAATATTATGCTGCACAAGGTGTTTTAGGAAATTTGATGCACCTGTAAAAAAAAAAAAAAATTCCATCTGACATGGAAGTGAACGCCTGGGCCATCCTGCCACCTACAGGTCTGTGACAGGCCTACATATGTGAATTTGTAACCAACCACAGGGCATATATTGACCCAGGGGTCAGTGTATATACTGTACAGTGTAACTCCAAACAGATCTGCATGGTGAATAATGAAGCCTGTTGGATCACTGAAACATTCTTATACTGATAAGTCAGCGTGACACAGTGCAGCCTGAATGCACTTCCTGCCTCTGAACCCAGATGTTCTGATAAATTAACTTAAAGCATGTCAAATAAAACTGCCTGTGGAGAATGCTCATTGAGCTGTCTACCGTGTGACCTTCATCAGCTGTTTGCTGTCATCACTAGACACAGACATTATTTCTTTTCTTTTCTTCTCTTCTTTCTGTCTTTTCTTTTTTTGTCACACGCACGCGCGCGCGCGCGCGCACACACACACACACACACACACACACACACACACACACACACACACACACACACACACACACCCTCTCCAGCAGTGACCCACTGTGTACAGCTGCAGATGTGATTTATCCACAACTGGGGTGTGGTGTTTTTGGCCAGAAAGAGGATTAGGCTGTTAGTCTCTCACTCTCTCTCTCACTCTCTCTCTCTCTCTCTCTCTCTCTCTCTCTCTCTCTCTCTCTCTCTCTCCCCCTCTCTCTGCCACAGCCACACACGACCAATGGCCTCCTTTGTTTGGATGTAATGTATTATTGCAGTCAGCAGGAATGTGATATTCTTGCCAGTATTTAATTACTAAACGTTGCTCCAAACTTCCCATCACAGACAATGTCGCTCATGGCTCTCAGTCTGCCTTATTAAAAAAGGTGCTCTCTGACCTTCAATGATCATGAAGGACCAGCAAGTTCTACGGAAGAACAGACACCTGGATCAAGATACTCATAAATTAAAGGGGGGGGGGGTACAGTGGAATAAAAAAAGAAGAAAAAAAAATCCCAAATTGGACTAAAAGGGACTATCATAGTCACATTACCCTCTGAGGACGTCCGACCCTCCCCTCCTCTTGGCCCTGCTGGCTCTGGAGTCGGTCTGCTTGGTCATCGGCTCGCTGTCCTCGGTGTCCACCACCTCTGCAGCGTCTCCAAGCTCGGCGCAGAGCGACAGCAAGGCCACCAGAGCCACGACAAACTGCAGCAGCCGTCCTCTACACTTACTGTCCGGCATGTCCACTCTCAAGTGTATACAACTCCAGTGCTCGGTAGAATCAAACTCTCCTAAACTAGTTTCCCAGCCCCGTCGACCTCTGCAGTCTGGAGTCAAAGCTGCAAAACAATAAGAAAAAAAAAAAATTAAAAAAAAGTTTGGAAAAGACGCAGAGGAGAGAGCAGGAGATGCTGCGCAAAAAGAAAAAAAACAACTCTGTTGCACTCTAAGAGGTGGCTGGTGTGATATCACTTCTACCATTATTAAGTTAGAAAACCATCCAGCTCAGAGTCGCAAAAGCATGCAGTGTAGGAATGATAATGTGCACAATTGCGCACGAGGGAATCGTTACTTTACCTTGTCTCCCGAACAGGAGATTCGCCTCAGACCCGACAGAGGACTACTTCACTCTTACTCGCAGGTATTGCTGAATAAACGTTTAGGAGAAAACTGCGGAGAAGGAAAAAAGTCACTCAAACCTTTTGCTGAGCTGCTATAAATAGATGCGCATCGTAACTTTTGGAGTCTGCTCGTGCGCATCCAGTTGTGTGTTGACTTTGCACAGATAAGTTAGAGGAGCTGATGCATTCCAGAGGATGAGAATGGCAAAACTCACGGTGTCTCTCCCTCACAGCAGAGCTCTTTCCTCATCCCTGTTCTGCTCAACTTTCACCAAAACTTTTTTTTCCCTTTCTTCCCCTGCTCTCGCGATACAAAAGCTTGAGTGCAAAAATGCACAAGTTAAGCTCTGGACCTTTAGCTTGGACTTTTACTGTAACAATAACATTACAGTCAACCCAGATAAGTTGGGAAGAAGAAGATAGAGCTTCTAATACACTCAAAGTTAAATCATTAGTAATCTACTTTGAGATGTGTGCATTGTTAAAGATAATGCACCTGTTTACTTTTGACTGTAAACTGTGGCATGTACCATCTTCTAACAAGTAAATTGTTAATATGTTGTAAATAATGGCTTTATTAATGTTGATAAATTATGTATTCATTCTTGATAGATCAGTTATAAGTCATAAATAAGAACAACGTTTTGAAAAATCCCTTTGGCTGGTATTTATTCTTATCTGGTAGAAATGAGTTATAAATGTTGGTAGCCATTAATAAATGCTTATGGGTTTCTCACTTTCTGATAACCTATCAAGTCTGCAGGTGTAAATGCTTAAATAGGCACTTTCACAACATCACAATTTTGTTCCAGTGAATGAAATATGAAAACTGTTTCATTCTTCTTCATTTAGTGTTGAATCATGTCCTATACATATTTACACTGTGCATACTGTATGTTTTAAGGAATTTTGTCCAGTGCAGTGATAGTTTTCACACACACTGCTTCATGTCTGCAGCCACACCCAGCAAATATAGAGTCGGCCTGGCTCCTCTCTCAAGTATGCTATCACTCTAAAAACCTCTTGACACTGTATAATCCACAACCTTGGTGTCTACTATCAGTTTTTTTCCTTCTTTCTTCTCCTCAATAATATCATCCACATTCTCCTCTCAGACATGAACAAATGAAACAGCCTGAGAGTGCACTTATTCATAGATTATATGTTGATTGTGCACGTTAGATTTTATAGTTTTTGATCAAGACAATAGTTACATGAAATATGATCACGACAGAGCTTTGCAAGTGCAAGGTTGAGACAAAACATTGGATTTTTGGTTTTTGTTGACCCACACCACTGTGCCTCTGAGCCGCAAGCCCATTTTTTTACCTCTTGTAAAGAAAATGGCGGCGACCTGCCAAAGCTGCTCCAACCGGTGTCTCGACTTGTGTAGTATTTCATCTGGTGCACAGGATAGTATATATATATCATTAACTTCCACAACTTTTCTTTTCCATCCTCTAACACTCAGGTTGAGACACACATCTCCACTAGCCTCGCTGACATCTCCAGTTGGATGCCTGCCCACCAGCTAAAACTTAGTCTCAACAATACTGCGCTGCTTTTTTCCCCCTGGAAAGTCCTGCCCTGTGCAAGGCCTCTCCATCACTCCTGACAAGACCACGTTTACTCCTGAACAGACTGCCAAGTGCTTTGTCTGTTTGTCAAGACAACCAACTGTCAGGCAGCACCCAGAGAGCAACCGCGCTGCAATACAGGTTTGCTCTTAATAACTGCCATATACTTTTTTAAATCTATGTCCTTAAAAGAAGCATCTTTATTTTGTCTATAGTCATGTCCTGTTTGGGTTACTGCAGCTCTCTCTTTGATAACCTCCCAAAACGCCCTGAAAACAAACCCCCAACCACTCCACCAAAATAATGGAAGTTGCTCCATTTTCAGTTTCATAAGTTTCTCAATTTACTCCCTTTGTAAACTCCCTTTCCTGCCTGTCCATGACCTTTTGTATGTAATTTGAAATTCTGATGCTTTCTGCTCTTTATACCTCCACATCATGCTCCAGACATTTTATTGCTGGCTCTTCCTCTGCAGCTCTCCTGGTCATCGCTTCACTCAGTCCCAACACAGCTTTCTGCTAGCTGCATACTGTCATGGAGGAAAAAAACACAGCACCCTTTCACAATATGTGTGTTACTTTCTTTTATGCATGTTATTGAGCTCACTTCTGGATGGTAATATTCCAGATTTTTAAATGCTGATGACACAGTACTTTACTAATATGATCCAAATACACACGTTATTAAATCAGAACTCTCTCCTGACTTCTGTCAATAGTTAATTCACCTTATTATTAATGAAAGAAAATAATCCAATGCATGTCTTTCAACTTGTTTTCCTTGTCTGTAATATGCCTCATTACAGACTGTTGTAGAAAATTACAAATATCTTAACCATCACCTAGAGGTGAAAGAAGTATTCTGATCTTTTACATAAGTAAAAGTAGTAATAACACAGTGTAGAAATACTCTGTTAAAAGTAAAAGTCCTGCATTCAAATTAAGTAAAAGTACAAAAGTATTACCATGAAAATATACTATATATATAAATTACTCATGATGCAGAATGGTCAATTTTAGAATAATGTACATTACATTATCACATTGTAATTATTGATTGCATTAATGTGTACATCACTTTAACGTTGTAGCTGGTTAAGGCAGGACTAATTTAAATTACTTAATATGCTGCTGGGTAGGTTGTAAATTTCCCTCTGGGAAATCTTATCTTATTTTATCTTGATGTATAAAAATACATTATAATTTATTTGTTAATAATCGTTTGTGTTATTAACCAGAATCTGCAAAGTTATCAAATATTGTAGTTTTTAAGGAGTAAAAAGTACAGTATGTGCCTCTTTTTTTGTGTGGAGTAGAAGTATAAACTATCAGAACATTGAAATACTCACGTCAAGTACAAGTAACTCAAAATTAAACTTAAGTACAGTACATGAGCAAATGTACTAGTTAGGGAGTTTTCCCTATCCAAATTGACGACCAAAGGACAGAGAGACAAGGTGTCTTATACTGTACAGATTGTAAATACCCTTGAAGCAAATTTGTGATTTGTGATATTGGGCTGTATAAATAAAATTGACTTGACTTGACTTTCCACTACTGCTATCACCTGTTATTCCTATCACCAAGAAGCAAAATCAGATGTTATTTTACTTACATGTCAAACAAGATTGATTCAAGATTCCTGTCAAACCTCCGCTGTGGATTTATTTATTTGGATGCATTGCTCTGTCACAAGCAATTTCCTTGACCTTCCATCATTGTACATACTGTAGCAGCTGGTCACAGGAACAGTCTCTTCCATCATGCACTTTGTAAGCTAATTCCAAAACAAGACAGGAACTCATTAACAGAGCTGTTAACCACCATGGTTTGGAGTAATTAATAATCAAAGCTAAAGATCACCTTCTCGTCTTTCTTCTCTCTACTACTCAGTTAGAGTTCACTGACTGAGAACTCTCTGAAAACAATCCATTCCCTCTCTAGTGCGCTCTTAAATTATTATTATTATCTTGTCGCTGAAATATGTTTTGGGACGCTTGGACTCACATCCCTGTGATCGATCATAAAGGAAGTAATATAATAATCATAGTAAGTGATACGAGAATGTAAATGAGAACTCAAACGTATCTTAATATTGGACTTGTTGTAAGATCAGAACAGCTGTACTGTAAATGGTATGTATGAGTTGGCAGAAGAGACAAAGGTCCAGAGGAAAGGATAAAAGGTCTTGAGTTGAGGAATGAGAGAGTCTGGGGGAGAGGCAGAGGGCATAAGTAGTCAGTGTTAATTGGATTGTTTTGACAGTAAGACAGCCTCTCCCTGGTCGTCTTGGAGCCTCAACTCTCTCTCTCTCTCTCTCTCTGAGCGTAGCTAAGATCCACCTCTGAAACATAGGCGTGACCTGGGTGTGAGGAGCTGAGATGAGGGTGAATACTCTAGCTGAGTGTTTGAGCGCAAAGTGGTTTGGGGTGTGTTTGTGGGAGTCAGATACAGCTCACTGGCTTTGACACTCTTGATATCATCGATACGCTTTTATTGCAGCCGTATCTTCAGTCAGCTGTGGAAAGTAACTACATTCACCAAGTACTGTACTTAAAAGAAGAGTTTTATATTTTGGGAAATATGCTTATTTGCATTCTTGCTGCAAGAAAAGATACCACTCTCATGTCTGTATGGTAAATATGAAGCTGGAGCAAGCAGCCAATGAATCTGTATGTATGAAGATACAGGCGGTGGACAAGATTAAAGCAATAGTATGACATTTTAGGAAATACGCTGTTTTGCTTACTTGCCAAGAGTTAGATGAGAAGATCGACATCTGTTCAAGACATAAGAGTGTTATCAATCTCCTCATCTAACTCTTGGCAATAAAGCAAATAAGACTATTTCCAAAATGTTAAACTGTTTCTTGAGTATTTATTATTCTATGCTACTTATTGTCCTAATCCACTGGTTCTCAAACTGGGGTACATTACCCCAAGAGGTATGTGAAGTGACGTAGACGAAAAAAGAAATCCACATAAGAGTGCGGGGGTGGGGGGTACGTAGCAGTACATAGCTGGAGGTTGAAAGTCTGAAGGGGTATAGTACAGAGATGAGGACTCAAGTCTGAGACTCGGGCTCGAGTCGCACTTAAGTCGTACAAACAGCTGACTTCAGACTTGACTTGCGACTCGACCCAAAAGGCATCAGACTTGACTCAGACTCGAGCTTTAAGACTCGCCAACAACCTGTTTTCATGCAATTATTGCTTTTTAAATCTAAATGTATTCATGTATTTCTATTTTCTTTTATTGCCGTATAAACGTTCGGGAAACGTATGACGAGCTGCATGTCCCCTGTCCTTTTCCATAATGTGCAACTTAACGCATGCGCTATGCCTTATGTGCCCTAACATATCAAAAAATGCATTGAGGATGGTGACACCAAGTCCTCCTGGAGTTGTGCCTTTTGTCATTAGTTTTGCTTTCAATAACTTGGTAAACAGTAGCAGTAAGCCAACAGCTACATGCAAGGTGTGTGGCACCAAGATAAATGATGCCGGATCAACAACTTTGAACTTCATCAGGCATCTCAAAACGCACCCAGATAGGTCAGTCACTTGCTAATGTGAAAGAGACGTTACATTTAGCATATATCGTCACAGGTAACAAGCTAACCATCGCAAAGTGTTGTGCTAATGCTGGGAACAGGCACATTGTATCATTATAGTTCCATATCCATCCATATGATGTGACAGCTTTAGGTTAATATTTCACCAGGTCCGAGGGCTAGAGGGATGTGTTAAGTAGCCTAGACCCCATAAAGTTATCCTACAACTGATTTTGATACTGTACTGTCTGGATGGTAGCTACAGGACATGCTTTGAATTCATAAGATTTAACAATACAGTGTTAGGGACAGATCAGGTGGCCAGAGACTTGAGACTTGACTTGGACTCGTCGCAAAAGACTTGAGACTTGACTTGAACTTGCCCCTCAAAGACTTGAGACTCGACTTGGACTTTCAAAAAATGACTTGTGAACATCTCTGGTACGGGACTGTAAAAAGTTTGGGAAATGTTGTCCTAATCCATTACATTTCAGAGGGAAATATAATATATTTTTAGATAAAAAAGAGAAAGTTCTCTGCGCTTCTGTAGACCACAACAATCCGGTGCAACCAAGGCAAGACAAAAACGGTATAAAGTAACAAAAAATAGCCGGTGCAACACAGACGTCTTCTTACTTGATAGTTTTATTACTTAAGGTGCAAAACAGTGACTAACGTTTCGATGTAGAGTTACATCTTCATCAGAGTCCTTGGAGAGAATGGGCAATGAAGCCCTTAATAAGAATCATCAACAGGTGCGTAAGGGGGCGTGTTTAAACCTAGAGGTTCTAAAGTGCCGAGTGTACGTTCTGGATACATACACTCGGCACTTTAGAACCTCTAGGTTTAAATGAAGAATTTAATTTAACTTGCTTTCTCTAAAGTCAAAATATGTTAAAGTATAGTATTTAAGATGAATATACTTTTATTTCCATTGTATTGTGAACATTTTATATTTGTTACGTATCAACATTGTTTTTTAATTACTTTTTGAACTGTGTGTGGGCATTCGCCCTTTAATGACTGATTGAGTGTAACACCTTGGTTGAGATGGGTGTATCTTCAGGCAGCTAACGCCCCCTTACGCACCTGTTGATGATTCTTATTAAGGGCTTCATTGCCCATTCTCTCCAAGGACTCTGATGAAGATGTAACTCTACATCGAAACGTTAGTCACTGTTTTGCACCTTAAGTACCGTGTACCGAGTCGACCGTTCTCTGGAATATGTTTTCATGCTAAACGAATATGTCTGTAGCTTGAAACAAGCTACCGCAAACCGCTGATTAGCTTATAATGCTAGTCTTCGGGGCAGAGGGTAAATCCCTATTTCTACACCACTAACAAGGCTCAATATGAACACTACTGTCTTTATAATCAATCTTTTTAATAAACTGTCTGTACACTTACAAAGTTCTCAATGCTTCGGTTTACATGTAGGTACCCCATTATGCTACCGTTGAAGTGTGGTGCTATTTTGAGCCTTGTTAGTGGTATAGAAATAGCGATTTACCCTCTGCCCCGAAGACTAGCATTAGAAGCTAATCACCGGTTTGCGCTAGCTTGTTTCAAGCTAGAGACATATTCGATTAGCATGAAAACATATCCCAGAGAACGGTCGACTCAGTACACGTGTTATTAACCCCTAGGTTCATTTTGCGCCAGAATTGTCCTTTAAATTGCAAGACACTAAATAACAAGCACACAGATACTCAAACACAACACTCACTCACACACACACACACACACACACTAGAGTGACGTCAGAGCTGAGTGTACTGCAGGATTGTTTCTTGTAAAGCTTTAAGTCATGGTTCTCATCAACAAGAGCTAGTGACGGAGAAAACTGATGCCCAGCAGCAGAGCAGGGTTGTTTTCTACTCTTCCTCAACACAGAGGAAGTGTCATTTACAGTAAGCCACCAATTCCCCCCCTCACCCTCCTCTGTGTTTCACGCCATCCTCTTCTCAGTTAATTGCCTGAAATGGCTGAACTAATAAGCCTGAAATAGAAAGACTGAAACGAGGTTGGATAAACATTTTTTATAGTGTATTGCGATTGTGTCTGTGACGTATTTCAATACCAAACACCAGGCAATCAAGTTATTATCATCTAATAATAACACAACTCATGTTCTATAATGTATTTGCTTCTTGCTTTATCGTTCACCACAACAGAAGCTCATTCTTCTCTGGCTACGTCACAAATATTCTTTCACCAACTCATTTTCTGTGTTTCATATATCCCAAGGCAGTTTTTAATAGCTTAGATTGAGATTGTCTCTCACTGTGCTGCGAGCAGTAACTGTAGCGAGACTTTCTCACACTGTGTGTTGTCTTTGGCTCCAGCAGCCACGGTTCATTTCCTTTTGTCTTCTGCAGCACAACCGCTGCCAATATTCATGTGAAATATTTCTAGAAAATGAGCTGCAGTAGAAATGAGTCTCCCCACCCCCACCTTCCTCTTTCTCACACGCACACACGCGCGCACACACACACACACACACACACACACACACACACACACACGCTCACTCTCCCACTGTATGTGTGTGCATGCATGTGTGTGATGGGGTTACTTGTGATTCTGGAGTTTGGCCTCCATTGCTTTTTTGTCATGAGGTTAATGTAATGATAGAATTCTATCAACTGTTTGGGCTTGGCCGTCTATTATCACATATGGTCTCCTTCACTAACACACACATTACACATATACAGTACACTGCTGCAGCACAAAATCAAACATAACCACAAAATAACTCGGAGGAATCCCTTTTCGCCTCCAAATGGATCATTTTACTTGTGTGTACCTAGGCGCTGCATGAACTCATTTCCCTTAAAAAATTGTTGCCCCAGAAGAACAGAAAAGAATTTTTCAGGTCATAAAAAGTTGTAATTGTTCCCTTTCATGGTGAGGATGCCTCTTTTGAGCAACAGCTATGAGGAGGAGGAGGGACACTGCGTTGACATTATGAGTCATCTCTTAGTATCCTGGGAGCAGAGTTTAATAGCTGGTGTACTCACCCTGGATGTTTCTCAGCCACTCCTGATTGAGAAAACAGAACATTGCATTAGAACACCCCACATGGATGCAGAAGAGTAGCGAGAAAGCCCCTCACATCCCAGATCCTCAATGTCAGCAATAAACACTTTTGAATCTACAGGTATAAACACCCAGGAGTGTAAGCACATACAGTTTGGAGGTGTAGTAAGTTTCTTACGCATACATACACCGTACAAATAGAAGGGACTTCAAAGGAATAGGTTAACAATTTGGAAAATACACTTATTTGTGTTCTTGCTGAGAATTGAATAAGAAGATTGATATCACTCTCATGTCTGTCTGTTAAATATGAAGCTACAGCCAGCAGCCACTTAGCTTAGTTTAGTTTAAAGACTGGAAACAGTCACCTACCAGCACCTCGAAAGCGCACTAATTAAAACATTATGTTGTGTTTGTTTAATCCATACAAACACCCAAGTGTAAAAATTACAACATTTGGTTTTACAAGGATCATGTGCTTGACTTTTTCTTGACCTGAAGCAGTGACTTCCTGGAGTAAACCTTACAGTGATGACAAAACTGTGGATTAAACAAAAAGGATAGAAGTTAGCTTTTAACTGGATTTAGCTGGTTGACACACACAGTGTCATGACGATAAGCGCAATTTCCCCGGTTCACTTCTAGCTAGGAACCTTTGTTTCCCCGCGTCAATATGTTAAAATCACCCACCTACAACTTATAGCCTACTGAAGTAATACTCCTTTAAAACCTACCATCACAGGGTGCCCTGGAAACTCACCTGGTTGAGTATGCACCCCATGCACTACAGCTCTTACTGCAGCGGCACGTCCTATCATTAAAGCCATAAAAAATGATCTTTAATAAAAAACAAAAAAACCTACCATCTCAAATGTTGACATTGATATCTCCACAGCCGCTGACCAGCTTTTTACCATTCAAACTGCATTTGAAAAGTCCATTTCCCTTTGTTGCAACTGAAATGTAAAGATAGCCCTTACCAATTTCTTACAATGTTAGTTTACATCATGATATACAGTAAGGCCCTGGGAACATAGGGATAACCATGTTTCATGTGTACCTCTCCACTGTCTGATATACAATAAAGGTGAAATACTAAAAATGCATCCTTGAAAAAATCACTTTTAGGACACATTAGCCCAAACTGACCAGTCACAGTTTTTGCAATTTCCATGTGGTATCTCCACAGCTGCTGTAGCACAAACATGCTTATATTTTGAATGAGGCACACATCAGTTACGATGTAGCTTTGGAGCCTAGCTGCCATCGCTACACAATATCGCACAAATAAACTTAATAATAAATAACCTAGCCAGGCTAACTGTTTTTCTGTGCTCACAGTTTTAACGCTAAGCTAAGCAAACCATCTCTTGACTGTATCTTCATATTTAACAGACAAATATGAAATTGGCATCAGTCTTCTCATCTAACTCTCAGCCAGAAACAAAATATAAGCATATTTCCTAAAATGTTGAACTATTGCTTTAATGAAGCCTACTTATAAGGTAATGCCTTGTTGAAATACACTGCAATAAATACTATCTTTTGGTGTTGATTCAGCTTTATGGTAATTTTCGAGGCTGTAGTTTGTGATATTGAACTATAATATATTATAAGGCGTTTGTGTTATTTTGTCCACACACTGTGTTTGAGTACACTCAGATTTATTCAGGGTCTGTCCCCTGTGGGGCACAATGGATAGTATTTTTGGCTTAAGCCATTTATCCAGGCTGGTCTCTAGCAGCCCACTTATCTCCCCTCCATGTGATTTATGCAGAGTCAGTGTCTCCCCACACAAATCTGACCATCTTAGGGATGGAAAACATTCCCTGTTGAGTTTTCCCGCCAGGGGTTCGCCGCCACCATCTGGCTCAGCACAGATGTAGAGACTCATAAACACACTCAATGCAAATAGACACATAGAGAAATATACACACTACTCCTGTAGTAATGTGATTCCTTTACATTAGGGCATCAATTCAGATATAAATACACACTTTTATTACAGAAGAGAGAACAGAAGAAGAGGAGGTGAGGAGGATGTCAGAGAAAGGGGGTTTCAACAAAGATACAGTAGATGAAAAGATGAAAAAGAGAATACAGACCCTAAGTTGTGTTGACATTGGCTTTGCTTCTTCAATGTTTGGGATCCCATACTGTAGACCCCACTACTGTATGTGTAAGAACAAGACTCTACAGCAACGCTAGCAGCTCTGTAAGGCTGCACTTACATTGCTTTGAGCTAAATTCTAACATCAGCATAATGATGAGGTGAAAATGTCAATGCTAGCATGCTGATGTTTAGCATGTTCCCATTCATCATAGTTTGGCAATGTTATCAGTGGCTAATTAGCGCTAAACACATAGTAGGCTACAGCTGAGGCTGCTGGGAATTAAATTGGTTTTGGGAAAACTGAAACTTTGGCCTGATGATGGTGCAAGGTGACAAGTCAGAGGATCACCAAAGTTATTACAATTTATCCTGAAGGGAGCATGAATTTCTGTACAAACTTTGGTGCTAAAGGAGGGATAGTGCTGTATAAAATATTCTGTTAACGCTAATCACGGATAGGAAGCATATGAAAATCTATTGCTGTTTTACAGGGAGGGGGGGTCTTAAAGAACCCAAACATTAGTAAAGCATATATTTCTGTAGCTTCTGAAGCATCATAAGTTAAAAATGATATTTATAAGCAATTTCTCATAAAATTAGGAAAAGTGATGGAGGTTTCAAGGTGATAAAAACGACAACAAAACAATATTAAGTATGTTTTCTGAGCTGTTAAAGATGCCCCGGGTTATCTAGGACCACAAACAGAAAGTCTCAGCATGACAAAGATTCCTGGTGTTTGCTAGAATCCAAGTTTTGATCTCAGCCTCTGCTTGAAATCCGAGGGAGAAGTGCGCTCTGCTGGCCAAAGCATGAGGAAACGGCAGAGGAATGGAAAGCGAAAAGAGACCAACACTGGAGGAAAAGTTGCCTTTTGAAGTTGGCCAACAGAAAAGTTTTGATTCAAGTCTCCCACATCTGCCTGCTGCCTCATGCAAGAATCCTGGAATCCCCCACCCCCTCATCATCACCGTCTCTCTCACACACACGCACGCACACACACACACACACACACACACACTTCCAATCTACCGGCACAGAGCATGAAAACAAACATTTTCAAGGAAGTTCTTAAGCCAATTGGCAGATAAGCATTGCTGCTTACTGAACACGCACACACACACACACACACACACACACACACACACACAAAAGTCATACAACTGGAGCAGAAGCTAATGACATGAACTGACACTGACCTAGTTTCCAAAAGGGCAATGATAAAGAGAGAGTGGAAAGAGGAAGATTTGGAAGAGGTAAAGAAACTCCAGGGCATGTTGTGCTTGAGGACACAGTGTGTTGTGCATGTGAGTGTTTATGTGTGTTTGTTTTCGCCAAGAGAGGCCTGCCAACAGCCAACAGTCCACACACCCATCAGAGCTTCAGAGACAAGCCGTCATGCTAAGCCGGGGTAGAGGGCTGAGGCCTGAGAATAGAGGGAGGTAAAAGCTCAAGTAGAGCACTGCTAAGGAGTGAGGCGATCTCTGTGGGGGTTACACACACATTCATCTATTCTGCACTGACTCTGGCCAACAGCAACTTACTGTATACTCATTTAACAGAGACTTTTGGCTCGCTCCTCTGCACAGCATATCCTTGCTGGTTCCTGACTTGTGGAAACAGAACCAGGCACAAAATCTATTCCGTCTCTTTGTTTGTGTGCATTTGTTTGCAAACCTCACATGACTTACGTCTCCTCCTCTGCACTGTCTCTGGAGGAACATACGTATAGATTTTGGCATGCCAGTAACTGCTGCAAAACAGCCCAGTCAGTGGCCAAGTCTTGTTTTGTTTCCCCCCAGATTTGAACTCTGTGTGACTCTGATAACATTGAAATGAGGAACAATTTCATGCTCTCGTACTCTGGCTGCTTTTTATGACTTTAATTGTTCCATTAAGGCGCTTCAGGGTCTGGGAATGCTTTGTCATACGCACAGCGTGTATGTTGGTGAGTGTGTGTGTGTGTGTGTGTGTGTGTGTGTGTGTGTGTGTGTGTAAAGTTAATGCCCCCAGGCTCATCGGCACTCAAGTTTATTCTTTAAAGGAATTCAAAGTGTTCAGGCTATAATACTACTCTGGATCTGAACCAAAGCCACAGAACCTGATGATTATATTGAATGTTTATCCTTTCCCGTTTCAGAGTCATGTCATGTCACTGGCTGGGTTCAAGGAATGCACACGCATGTTCTAACAAATGCACACACAACACGTGGTTGCACATATTAAGATGTGTCTACTGTAGTTTCAGATGCAGACTTCATCATAAAATGAGTTACAGCTGACCACAGTGGCCATTTAGTGGAAGCTAGTGGACATTATTCAGTCCATTTAATCCTTGTTTTTACATCAGCCCCTCAGGGGGGCGGCAAAGATCACAGGGGGTGCGCAAGTCTTTATCTGGTTTGAGGTTGAGGTAAAAAAAAAATATTTGCACTGTTAAACAAATTATAATAATACACTAGAATATATAATGTATACAAAAGTCTGTATAAAAACTATGTATTTGCAGACAACCTAGTAGGCCAAACCTCCGGGACCTCTTTACCTGTGACCCTTGCTGTCATCAGGTCAGCTGCTAGCTGCCGCCACAGCATCACTATTTTATGAATGAAATATGGCGGAGAAACATAAAAGTGCTGATAACTGCTCTGTATCAAAAAAGAAAGTAAGGCTCTATCTCGAGAGTTACCTCAACTTCGGTTTCGGAGGGGGGCTCAGCTTTTCTTAGACATGAGTAGGGGGGGCGCCAAGGAAAAAAGGTTGGGAACCACTGGTTTACATGATTACAAAAGTGAGTGGTTAGATATTAGAATTGTTTTTATTATAGATTCATCAGCCAATTATTTTCTCAATTAATTGATTAATCTTTAGATTTCTAAAATGTCTGAAAATACAGAGAAATGTCACAATTTCCCCCAAACTCAAGTTGACTTATTCAAATTGATTGATTTGTCCCACCTACAGTCCAAAACCCAAATATAATCAGTCTAATAATAGAAAACACTAGCAAATATCCACACTTGAGAAGCTGCACCATTTTAATGTACTTAGCCAACATAATTGCCCAAAATAAAGCAAATGCAATTAGACAAGTAGCCTTTTAATATAAAAGTTTGTATACATCTGGAAGTTAAAAATGACGTGCTTAATACAGGCAATTAAAATACAGTTTTGCACTGAATGCATAGTGTTTCAATTGCTTAAATGGTAAATGGACTGCAGTCACTGTATATAGTGCCTTTCTACCTTACCGGACATAGCTCTTTACAATTTGCCTCTTATTTACCCATTCTCATTATCTATAGACAAACATTGGCATTGGCATGTTAATAACCCTAACCTAATTACTTTTCATAAGGAGAATCAGTTTATGTTTCTTCCCAAACTGCTTATGCAGTGACACAATGGATGTATAGAGTGACACCACATGTTGCCTGCTTCTGCTTTGACATGAATGAGGGGTCAGAGGTCAAACAGTGACCTCACAGATTTGACAATATGTGACCATCAGCAGGCCTCTCAAGTCTAAAACAATGGCATCACACACTAGGTCATTGCTGTTCTTGGTGAGTTGTTTTGGGCGAGGTCCGCGTGACTCAGAGAAAACCCAGAGGGGATGTAACGGACGTAAAGCAGGAAAATCACTTCACTTGTTAAAATAAAATGTACTTAATTTCACACTTATGATACCGTCATGTTAATAGATGATAGTTATTTCTGATTCTTATTTTGGTGAGAGACACTTTCAGTTTCTAGTTGTTTACTGACTGAATCAGATAATATGCAGATATCATTATCTTATTTAACATGTACACAAAGTGTAAAGGAAAGAGCAGAGATAACATGTTGAATTCCTACTCCTTGTACCAGATAAGCCCTCTTTTTGACACCCCAAAAGCTAGGGATTGTGGGAAGTTATGTGAGATCTGTGATTACATTTGACAGAATTATCTGAACAGAAAGGCTTTAAGTGTTGTTTTTCTTTAGATACCCTATCAGTGTTTTTAACCGGTCTTTACCAGAGCTGCTTCTTTCCCCCATCAGGTGCTAGTGGTTTCTTGATCTCAGCCTAACAAGCTGTTCTTAGGGTGATTAACGTGGGCGAGACCCTCCAAGCCTCTCAGAGGATGATGAGGGCCACAGCCCGAAAACAGCCAGCTGCATACTTTCAGCACACAGTCATCTTTCACTTCACCAAAATCTGAAAGTGACAGGCTGCTGAAAACTGATGGGAAAGTGTGGCAACAATTATTATAGGCTGTTTACTACCACTCATTTTTACTGCTCTTTCAGACACATGTTTCAAGAACACTGAAGTAACAAAGTTAGTGAATACAAGAATATGGAGAAAAGCAACAACCACATAAACTCATTTTTGAAGTATTTTAGAAATCTAGCCAGAGAATATTTGACCAAGCAAGAAAACATATTTTGGTATATGCTGAAGGGGAATGAGCTCTCATTAAGACTGATAGCACCATCTTGTGGCTTAATGAATGCAGGCAGTTAGAAATTTTCATTACTTTATTTACATAGCAATTCTTTTTCTAGGTGTGAGCTCAAGTGAAGAAAGTGAAATCAATATCTTTATGAAAGAATATTTTAAAACATGTCTTGACCATGTGAAATAGGAGTTATTAGCCAATTAGACATTACTTTTACAAATGCCAATTAGAAGGGGCATTTGAAATACCTAGATTCATTGCTCTGAAGTTGCTTTGTATGGTTTTCATGAAGTTTCTATTGTTGATAGTATCATACTGACCTTAAACATGCAGAACAAATAATTTAATTTTCATTGCATGGCTAGAGCTGTAACCATTTTCAAATGTTGCTGTACAATTAATTGTCTCAAAAATAATTGAATTCCAGGATAACGCTTTTGGTTATATATCACTGTCATGTGACCCAGATTATGTAATAACACAAATACACAGCCTATGTAGTAAACAACGCATCTTAATTATCAGAAAAACTAATTTCTAACTGCATCACGCCTCGTCATTTTGGTTCTTATGAACGTGTATAGGGTCAAGTGCCAACAATTAAGAACTGAAATAATAATACAAAACATAGTCCGACCAATAATGACTTATATAATTACAATTTGGCATATCTAAACAAAATCCACAATAACCAGTCACACGCCTTAGCACCTTAGCTAATGTTATCAACTAATTGCGGTTAAACAAATAAAACCGCGATTATGCAAAAAAATTGACAAATAGACAATTATGTTATAATTGTTGCAGGCCTTTGCATGGCTCTCACACACTTTGTGCAGAACTGGAATTGCTTTCAAGTTGCAACATGTGAAGTCAGCCCCAAGGAGAAGAGCCACAGTAAAGTTAGTCC
This sequence comes from Sander vitreus, assembly GCF_031162955.1. Taxonomy (NCBI): domain Eukaryota; kingdom Metazoa; phylum Chordata; class Actinopteri; order Perciformes; family Percidae; genus Sander; species Sander vitreus. The sequence goes on along the minus strand of NC_135855.1, from coordinate 14,972,178 downwards.
GTATCGACGACATTTCACTTACGGGACTGTTCCGGTGTCACCGGAGGTTCCGCCAGATGTCCCTCATTTTCGCCCGGATGTCCCTCACCTTCCGCTTTCTTTGTGTTGGCATTCTAAACTCTGGTCGATTCAAGAAACATCCTCCGAGCTAGAACAGACAATTAAAATATATTCATCTTTTCTTTTGGAGTAAAATTATCATCATAAACTCGACAGCCATTTTAATTCCAGAGCTCGCCTCCCTATGTGCACTAGGCTATTTTACAGAGGGACCGTACCTGCGTCCAGAGCTTAGCACCGCCCAAGCCGATTGTGATTGGTTTAAAGAAATGCCAATAAACCAGAGGACGTTTTTCTCCTATCCCGGAATGTTGTGGAAAATGTGGACTAGCCAGACCTTCCTCCGGAGCGCTGTGGAGATAGGTCTGGCAATGCGAGACTACAGTAAAGTGAACAATCTCCTGTCTGCAGTTAATCATGTGTGCATTGGTGTGTGTCTCAAAAAATCTTACCGAAGGCTCTTGACTCCATGGGCCTATCTTGCACCTGGCGCAGCGCAAAGCCCGACCCAAGTGTCTTTGCTAGTTTAAGACCGACGTAGTCGTCAATTTCCCGTCCAGCGCCCACGTCGTTTAAATAGCAAATGCACCTGCGCCCATGGGCATGCTGGTCTTACAGGGAGGTGTGTTCAGGTGCATTCTTGGTGTATTGCTATCTTGAGTCAGCGGGAAGTGATCGCGCCATTGACCAACAAAAACCTGGTCTAAAGTCAATAACGCAGCATTTCATTGTTATTTTAACAGCGCATTAGTAAAATGCGCCTAGGCTCGTGCACAGCACGCGCACACTATGCTTGTTACACACACAAACACACACAGGGAAGCGCAACAGCACACAAACATGCAAAAGATTACAAATAAAAATATTACGGTGCAAATCCGCCATCATAATAGCAATGCGCCAAGGTACAAAAGCTAGGTATTTGAACCATGCGCCGTCAAACTAGCAAAAGTGTATTTGGACACGCCCTAAACTTTACGTATTTGCCAGTTTATCTGAGACTAAAATGCAAATCTTGTTCTGTAGATTCTGGTTACAGAGAGCATTTTAATTTTTCATACAGAATGCAACAGACAAGTGAAAGTTATTTAAACAAATAAACACGAGAAAGTTAACATGTAAGATAATCATTCTGAAAGTAATTTCCTCCCGACACCAGTGATGGTGCTTAGATTACACTTACATGTAGACTTTGAGTAAACACCAGCAAACTCAGCCTGAAAGAGAGTGAGATGTTGCTTTTCCTCCACAGCTTAACCAACAACATGCAGCTACATCACAGGTCTGGCATTCAGCACAAACTAAGAGCCATGGTCACCACCACAAACAATGTCATCTCAGGAGTTTAAGTAATTCTCCTGTCCAATGTGTCTCCATTGGACAATGGCAACATAGTCCTGTCCTGCCCGGTCTTTGTCCCAAGAGGCCACGGCCTTCTTTGGGTCCAGGTGATTCCAGTAAATTAAAATTCTTTGAATTCTATTTCCATTGACCCAGAAGTGGACACCCTCCTTCACCATGTCCTGCAACCCGATCCACGCTGAATGAGAGTTTTCTTGAGGGTGCTGCTGTACAAACTGAAAAGTCATGTTGGTCAAGAATGCCTAGTCTTCGGCATTCAAGACAACAGCCAGGTCAAGCCCTGGGACAGGAAGACGCAACATGGAGCGTGCTCGACCCAGCCAGGCAGGCAACGTGAACACTGCAGTGTGTCCTTGTTGCTGAATTTCCAGAGGAAGGACAGTTTTAAATGAGAACAAGAACAGGATTAAACGCTGGTGTTGATTTTCTGCTACCAGCTGCATAGAGGATTGTTGTTCATTGTTTCAGACTACATGGTGATGGTGTGCAATGATTCATTCAGAAGCAGGTTCAGTTGCCTGTTCTCCTCTTCCACAAGGTCAGTTTTTCAGTGTTGAATTTAGAAACATGTTCAGCTCTTTGTTCTCCACTTGCAACTGTGCTTTTTCTTGTGATGTGTTCTTCAAGAGCAGGCTCAGCTGTGTATTTTCAGCAGACAACATGGTGATGTTGCACCATGTTGCGTTAATGAGCAGCTTCAGTTGGCCATACTCACTTCCCAGAAGAGTGACGTTTTAATAAGTGGAGTTCAGAAGTTTCTTCAGCTCTTTGTTCTCTACTTCAAACTGTGTTTTTTTCTTGCAATGTGTTCTTCAAGAGCAGGCTCAACTGTGCTTCTTCTTGCGATGTGTTCTTAGAGAGCAGGTTCGGCTGGTGAAGTGGTACGGTGTTGTGTTTATGACCAGCTTCAGTTGACCATATTCCCAGACAGGTAAAGTTCAGATAACTTGAGCTCAAAAGTTGTTTGAAAAGGAGTTCTTTGCCATATGCTGTAATTCCGCTGTTTTTTTTGTTTTTTTTATCTAAGCAAAGAGGACACCTGCCCATTTCCTCTTCAAATTCTGTGTCAATTATTGATGGTTCCTCACTAGAATTTTCACCTCCAAAACTAAGAGCAAAAAGAAAGAAAGGGGATCAGATGATGTTACTTTAAACAAGAAGTTCTAAAACCACACTCTCAGGTAAACCACATTTCAATACAGACTGGTCTTCATGAAAAAAATAATTGTATGTTTTCAAAATCCACATTTCGTCATCATTATCAGGTTCTTATAATCTGCTAGTTAAACCACCTGTGACACAATTCCTCACCTGCAGAACTGATGGGACATAAATATATGTAGTACATTTGCCCATTATATTGGTTCATTAGTCACTAGACACTGCATGTTCTTTTTAAATGAAATTCACATATATATGTGTAATAATGTAGTTTTATTTTATAAGTACACTTACACACTTACACACGACAGTATCTACTAATTTTTAGTAGATGCATACTACTTTTGCATTATTATTTTGTCATGAGCAAATAAACAGTGTGCTATATATTTCCTTTACTCAAGCTCCCTCTCATGTAGTTAGCTCAATATAGTATCACCCAATATTATTCCCACCAAGACTACCTTGTCCTATGCATTATTAAATCCAAAATAATTCATTTTAGACACTTTACAAATTTCCAACAGACCAAAACAACTGTAAACCTCCTATGACTGTATTTCATTACCTCAGAGACACTTGAATCTCCATGTCAACCATGTCTTCTCTGTTACAGGTTTTCTTTAGGATTTTCTTTTTTTTTTCCATCAACAAATTGCATGAGCTCCACCAATAAGTTACAAAACGGTTGGAAATGAAAACTTTGATTTTTTAAATTTGATTTTAGCCCCTTTTGTGCGCTGGAATCAACGGAGCGAGAGTTTAGGTAGCTAACGTTACGCGAGATGTAGCGTTATTCAAGGTGCATTTCTTATCTCATCCATGTTCAGCAGAGACTGTTTCCCTTTAGTCTCGCATTGTCAGACCTATCTCCACAGCGCTGCGGAGTAAGGTCTGGCCCCTCCACACATACATTCCTAGATAGGAGGAAAAAAATGCTCTGGGTTGTTTGCGTTTCTTTTACCAATCACAATTGTCTTGGGTGGCGCTAAGCTCCTGTCGCAAAGACTGTTGATCTGCCAAATGGACTCGGGAAGGAACTTGTTTTGGTGGGACATTTGCACTCCGCAAAAGAAAACGCCACATACAACATTAAATGAAGTTAACTGTTCACAGAATACAGTAACGTGAGCTATTTAAATTAGCTGGATAAATGGTTAAACGTCATTTGCTCTTACCAGTGTATCACCATGTCTATTTTGTCCATAGCAAATCCCCGCCAATCGGTCCCAAAACGTCCCAGTTAGATAGTAAAAGCCGTAAACATATTCTTTGTAAATCTTTACAATCATTCCCCAAAAGAACCGAGCAGGCCTGCCTTGTTGCACAAAGTTCGTTGTTGTACCCAAAATGAACGGAGTATTGCAAGGCAAGGGACATCCGGTGGAATATCCGGCGGCGCCAGATGTTCCAGCGATTATTCAGTAAATGAACTGTCGTCGATCCAGACTTTCCCCTTTATGCTACACCACACACACATAAAACAGAATTCAAAAAATATATAGTTAATAATACTATACACACATAAAGTAAGTGCAATTCAGTGTAATAGGAGTGTTTTTAATCATAGTGCAAAAACAATGACTTTGTTTATAGTGGGAATGTAGGTAACACTTAGTGCCAAAGGGAGTGCAAATAATAACCAAATAAACAAATAATAAACATATAATAATAATAAATAAATCTCTAAATCTTTATTTATTATTTGTTTATTATTCAAGTAGCCCAAGTAAAATATTACTTAGTTTTCTTTCTAGTTTTAGTAAAAGTGGAAGCTGACAGTGAGAGAGAGAGAGAGAGAGAGAGAGAGAGAGAGAGTTTGATTAGGGAGGAGATGCACCTGTGTTATGCTACAGCATGGTGCTACAGCATGATGCTACAGTAGCTAGCTCCTCCGCTGCTGCAAGCAATTGACGTGGGACGCTCCAGGCTGCAGCCATACCCGCCTCAGCTAGGCGGCAGACGGAAGAAAGACCCCGGCGGCGCCCAGCCTTGAAAATTTCACAACCAGAATATGAGCTGAGCTTTATTCGCACCAGCAGTCTTTCTGACTGTAGTATTCTGTTACTAAAGATTAAACTTTTTGGTATTTCCTACTGTCCCTGTCTGTGTTGCTAGATGTGAGCCCTATACCCAGCCAACGTTAGCAAGAAATTAGTTAGCTGTGGAAAGCATTACCTAGCTACTTCTCGACTATAGCTAGCTACATTCAGTGAGAAATACTATATTATTTACCCTACTAACGTTACATTTACTTGTTACTCTAACGTTAACGTTAGCTGCAGATTACGATTGTACATAAATGCATGCAGGGGGTGTGAGTACTTTTACTTTCAATACTTAAAGAACTTTTTAATAATAGCATGTACTTTTACTTAAGTGCCAGTTTGCACAATTGTAATAGAGTATTTTTATATTACAGTATTTCTATTTTTACTTAACGCCTCTTCTCATTTATCCTTTTTAGTGGGTCTGTGGCCTATAGTAATCAATAAAGCTTATTTTCGGTTAAGATTTTTTATTACATTATTTACATATTAGTTAATTTGGTTAGTCGTATCCTCATTGCTACTGTAACGTTATTTATATACTGAACTGTAACGGAGTTACCATTAGCCTAGTTAAGCATGTGTGTGCCTCCAAGAGATGTCTCCAAAATCTTACCAGAGGCTCTTGACTCATGTCTTTGGTCCTTTGGTCACATTCCATACCAGAATGTAAAAAAAAAATAAGTATTAAATTAACTCTTCCTTCCTTGAGCACTTTGATTGGCTCTTGAACTCTACAGGAAACTAATGACACCTTCCGAAATAAGACAACACGTTACACCTTTGTGTCTCAGCTACACGTTAATAAAACCTTGACAAAATAAAAAGTTGTTTGTGAATATAATTTTTATGTTCTATAAATATTTTTATTTCCATTAACTCATTTTTACATTGTGTCCGTCATCTGGTAATGTGCAGTTTTCTGATATAATCATGAAATTTGGAGGACAAATCAATGCACTTTACAACCTCCCTAGAGCCTGCACCTATAAATAGCAGTTCAATGTTGTACTACTACTACTTTATGTTACAACATAAAGTAGCCTGGATTACTGGAAGTGTAAGAAGAAATAAAGTTGGGTTTTTTGTGGTTGGAGGATTACCAATAAAAAAATGTCAGACAAAGTCCAGTAATCCATTCTGTAAAAGAACTGAAGATGTATTTGATTACACTTTATGTGGAACAAAAACATTACTATTTGCATATTTGCCAGTTCATCTAAGACTAAACTGCAAATCTATTTCTGTAGCATTTGAATTATTTATTCAGAATGTAACAAATAAGTGAGTTTCAAAACTCAAGCATGAAAATGAGAACACAAGGCAATAACAAATCAAAACAAATGAACACAAGACAAATTAGTTACCATGTCAAAAATGATTCTGAAAGTCAGCCAACATTGTGGTATTTTCCTTCTATCAATGATTGTGCTTTGACTTAAAACACCAGCAAATTCAGCCTGGGAGGGAGGGAGGGAGGGAGAGAGAGAGAGAGAGAGAGAGAGAGAGAGAGAGAGTTTACTCTCTTTGAGAGTTTACTCAAATGGTAAGAAAATCAAACAATTTGCATATATAATATATGAACTTTAATGACCAAATAAAATATTCTAGGAAGTGGCGTCTCACATGTTGACAGGTTGATTTAAAAGTGTTGAAAGGTTTAAACATTTCCTTTTTTTGCTAAGGCTAATATATGCATCTGACGGTCTATAAATGTGTGTTTTAGTGTCTTTGTAGGATTGGCTGTTTCAGACACAGCTCACTGCTTCCAGTGACGATGGGCATCTGGTTCTCCATGTGGAAACGCACCAGGTGACCCACACTCAAAAACACCTGATCACGAGTCCGCACCTGGTTACACAAAGACACAGGCAACAATGTTAAACATGAGTCCACAAGGCCAGCTGCCATTTGCCTCGTCTCATGCTTTGTGTATTTAAAATCCAACAACACAACTCTAACCTGCCCATGTGGATCCACCAGCAGTAAGTGCCGCACGGTGGCTCCCTCCATCCCGCTGAGTACATACTGACGAGAGGCAGAGCTGCTCTCTCTGACCAGGAAATCCCCACTACAGGTGAGAAGTGACTCCGCCTGCTCTCTTCCTAACCTGGGATAAAGGACACAAAGTTACTGAGAAAGGAAGAGGGAGATATACATTAGCAGACAGACACATTAAAGTAATTAACTGGTAGTCAAGAAACAGGGATGTCGATTATCCACCTGCCATGGAACCAGCCTTCCTCCTGGATCAGGTGGATCTGTGTGTCAGAGAGTGGGGTACTGACCGCCGATACCACCGAGTCTGATGGAGACAGAAATATATAACGAATATAACAGTTCACAAGGATTGGTTGCTCCAACCGGGATTAGCTATAAACCAGGATTATTGTTGTATAGTAGTAGTAGTAGTAGTTTATTCATTCATCATAAAAACAACAATTATACACATATCACAGTGTAAACTCCAACAGTAAATAGTGACTGAAAGGATTAGGTTGAAGCAAAAAAGAAAGTCACACATTTTTAAATTCATATTGGCATTGTTTTATTGATTATGTCACTTTACAATTCTTTCGCGCCAAATCTTTAAACTTAAGGTTAAATAAATAGGTTTTATTGTAGACTGTTCTTAAAATATCAGATTTTAAAACTCCAAACTCTGATTTGTGGTTAACTTTAAACTGACAGTTGAGGTGTCTAATAGACTCAACAGAAAAGTTGGAGCTGCTATTAAAACATAACAGTGAGCAAAAATCTTGCTGGCACCACTCTTTCTTCTCCTAAAGCTCTAATTGTGTGAAGTACAAATAACATTTTTCGTTCCGATACCTACGGTAACTGCTGCATGATGGTGCAGTGATGCCTCTATTCATGGGCTTTTGTCTGCGATTGTTTTGATCAGAATTTTTTTATCCTGGCCTATAGTATTTTCAATTGTGGTTTAAACTAATATTGCACATTGGTTAGAACCATTTAACTATGTAAGTTTTATTAAATCAGATTTTAATTAAACAAAGTTTACCTGAACTATAATTAACCCTATTAGTTTAAACTACACTTTATCATGCACACAGTCACAGAGCAACACACGTTAATGAAGTATCATACAGACATATACAGTTATGTAGCACCATTTTAACTTGGGCTGGCAGTGTATTGATGAGTTTTACCTGCAGGTGGAGCTGGAGTTTCTTCTGTGATGGAGCAGTTCTCACACAGTGAAACAGGCTGAGATAAACGAACCTGCAACAGCACTAGATGAGTCATACACACAGGATGTGTGTGTGTGTGTGTGTGTGTGTGTGTGTGTGTGTGTGTGTGTGTGTGTGTGTGTGTGTGTGTGTGTGTGTGTGTGTGTGTGTGTGTGTGTGTGTGTGTGTGTAAGCAGTGGTGTAGTCTAATGTATTGTAGATGGGTATACTGTAGTGTATATATATTGGCCAGAATCTGCCTTTTGGGGGGGGTGGGCATATCATATTGGGGGGTCTGGGTGTCCTCCCCCAGGGAAGTTTTGAGCATCAACGACTTCATTTCTTGTATTGTATATACATTTTTATGCACCAATTCACAGTGGAAATACCTTTATTTAGCCTATGTGAAGAAGAAAAACACAGATGATGATTCAAAATATATCAAAAATATAATGGAAAGTATTTTTTTGCGTGTCATTGGGCATTTTTAAGTGGGTATATGAAAATCCTGGAGCTTTCTTAGTGGGTATACTGCGTATACCTGCGTATCACGTAGACTACACCACTGTGTGTAAGACATGACCAGAAAGTCGCTGACTTAATTCCCAGACTAGCACAATAATTCTGGGAAGTTATTACTAACAACTGAAGTGTCCTTGAGCAAGGCACTTAAAGTTCAACTGCTTCTGCTCAGTGGCCAACAGATAAAAAAAAGATTATTTTTTTCTTTTTAAAGTGTAAAATTATCTTTAAAAAAATCAACATACTTCAAATTAAGCAGTCCACTACTGACATAATGCCACACATATTAAACCATTGTAACATTTACAACTGCACAATATCAGTGGGCCCTTACCCCTTGTATGTCAGCATCCTGTTTGTCCTCTCTTGTAATCCGCAGGTCCTCTATTCCACCAGCGGGCGGCGTCTTTCCCGGGATCACATTGTAGTAGTCACAGTGCTTCCTGGCTTCTCCTTCCTGCTCTAACCTTTGGTCTGTTATTGTCTCCTCTGGGCTCCATTTGTGACAGATTCTCACTGCTGCTGACCTGCACGCAGAAAGTTACATGATGTTCACCTCACTGCCTCCGCTGTGGAGAAGCTGTGACATGACTGTTACTGCTGCACTAATGCTCACGCATATATGCAGTCGAGATGAGTACACACACACACACACACACACACACACACACACACACACACACACACACACACACACACACACACACACACACACACAGACACACACACACACACACACACACACACACACAAAAGAACACTTACAAAGATAGAGACAAATACTCAAATCAAAAGCATAGATTCCTTTGAGTTTGCCGAATAAAACTGAGTCCTTCTGCTGCGTTTGGATTTAAACACCCCAAAACTGTGCTACACAAAGAAATGGCTGCAACTAATGATTATTTTCATTATTGATTAATCTGCCAATTGTTGTCTTGGTTCGGTTATAGAAGATTAAATAGTGAAAAATTACTTAAAAGTTCCCAAAGCGAAGATTATCTGTCTATAAGACAAAGTAAAGTATCAAATGTTCACATTTGAGAAGCTAGAACCAGCAAATGTTTGGCATTTTTGCATGAAATGTTAATCAAACGATCAGTAGAGTATCAAATAATTGTAGTTTCATTTTCTGTCGATCATCTAATCGATTAATCAACTCATCTTTCAGCTCTACACAAATATACAAACACAAAAACCAAGTAACCCAAGGATGAGGCGCACCGGATCAAACTCAAAACGAACTATGCTATTATAAAACCCAGTGAAAAGAATTATAGGCCAATGTAGAGAGTCTAAATTGCACTCGTGATCAGATGGGTGAAGTAGACAGAAGGACAACCTGGGATTGTTGGAGAGGAGCGATGGTGTGTGGCTGAGAAGTTGGCGGAAACGAGTCTCAAAAGCCTGACCGATGCTGTTGATAACCTCACCGGCACAACCCCGGGGACACTCCAGGATGTGACATGCTGACAGAGAGAGAGAAAGAGAGACAATGTTGTGCATTTAAACAATGAAGGCAGAAAGTGCAATGGAAGCCGCGCTTATCGTAATGTGAAATTAAACTGTCCACCTCTCTGATTGACGAGGTCCTTGGCAACATAAGCGATGTAATCTGCCATGTCCTGTAAACAAATTGAGAGAAAAATAACAAGTGTTACTGAAAGCTGAACAGCAGCCACTGTGGCCACAAAATGGCAGTTACAAGATGCTAAATGCTAATATAAACGTGTCTACATAGCTTATAGTTTAACAGTAGCACAAGTAGATAAGACAATAATGAAGTCAGAAAGCCGACATAATAATGTCAGTTACACAGCAGTATCTGTCAAAAGTTTGTTAACATTAGCCACCATAAGCTACTGGTCATACCAGACCAAGTAAGACTGTGGCAGCAAAACCCCTGAGTGTTCTGAATTTAGCAATGGTGCATTTTGTTGCCCATGCATTCAACCTTTCATTTGTAAAAGAAGGACTGTGTTATTTCTTCTTTCAAAAGTTACATAATCTCACTTTAAAGGTATTCTCTGCATTTCTCTGTATGTACACAAGGTCACTGAAAGACCTCTTGACTGTGTTGTTGTTGTTGTGTAGTTTACTTAATTACCTGTACATCTGGTGGGTTTAGGATCTGTAATCAGCCTTGCAATTTCTAATCTTTTCCTAATTTGATTATTGAAAACACAGCAGACATTTTCAGTAAATGAAGATCCACGTGTATTCTTAATTAATTCACTACCTATCAGTGGTTCTCTACTAGAGCAGAGTCAGCTGAATATGTTTCACCATAAAGCCTCTGTGGCAGATTGATTTAATTCCCCCCGCTATCTTCTATGTGTCCAAGCCAACAGAGCCGAGGCTTAGAGCACACTACTAAGATTATTTTAGCTAATTAATTAAACAGCGAGCTATAATCCCATCCATAGCTTTGCTGGTGTTGTGTTTCCCAAAGAGGAACTGGCTCCCTGTTCTCTACAATCTTTGGCCAGTGTGATGTCGCAGTATCAAAATGGCAATGAAATATTAGAGTGTGTACCCAGCATTTGTAGTCACTGTTTGAGCAAACCATAAATAACAGATTTTGTTAGTCAAGCAGTTTATTAAGCAGGGTTTGACCTAGACAGCAGCTACTGTAACAACAGACATGTCCTGCTGGCTGTTCAGACAGTCATTAACTGCAGCATTGATTTTATTCTTTTTTCACTCAGGATAAATAACCCATAGTCTGTCATATGGAAATAATGCGGGCATAGAGGGGAAAAAGAAAAAAATAGATACGAGTAATTAGTTTGACACAGATTCGTCGAGGTGTAAAGATGATGAAAGCATGTGATGAAATTATTTTTGTACTGCAGTCATCTAGAATCTACTCTTGTGGCTCTCTTGTCTTTAGAGTATTTTTAGTCAGAAAGAAATTTGATAAAAAGCATTTATTCTTAAGTTTGCGAGTAGTAAGAGTGAAGGATTTTATTATTTATTTTAACTTATCTTATTTATCTTTAATTTAAGTCCAAAATTTACTTTTAATGGCTTGATAAATACGGGCCCAGACCTCGCACCACCAATTAAAAGTAAAGAGGGATCTAGGGTTGGGGTAGGAAATAATTCAATCCTCCATAAACCCAGCTGTAATCAAATTACTCGCTGCGTATGTGTGTGTGTGTGTTTGTGTCCCTATCTGCCCATGAACATGTTGGTACATGTGAAACATTTGAGAATATGAACATACTGGATCTCCTCCTGAGGCAAATGAAATGGCCTGCATGGGGTGGTGGGCAATTTTCTGAGGATGAGGAAAAAAGAGAGAGAGAAAAACAGAAGCACAGAATTTTTTTTTAATGAAATGCCTCAATAATTGAGATGTATGACAGTTATAATTTGGTTAAGCGTGCTGAAGCTGTCACCTGTAAGGAGGAGGCAGCAATCAGAGTCAAGCTGTCTGTGGAGACAGTGAGGATGCTCCTGCTCCCAGAAAACTGTAGGTTGATTTGACCCAGAAGAGCAGACAGTCCCTTGCATACAGGCTGATGATGACAAAAATCAGTTATTTTAGTTGTGTCTGTGTTGATTGTAGTGTGTGTGTGTGTGTGTGTGTGTGTGTGTGTGTGTGTGTGTCTTACCCTCCCAGTTTTCACTGCTCTCTTGGCTGATGTCCTCTCACACAGTCTGCTGATTGCCTCACTGTGCATGTGTACGCACGCACGCACGTGCGCACACACACACAAACATGTACACATACACACACCAAACACAGAGATACCTTTGTAAATATGTGATCCAGTGTGCCCTACTAACATGTGACTTGCATGTGAGAACATGAGGAAGGAAACTACTTTACAAGAAGCTTATCCACAGTATATCAGTGAAATAAAATGTACTGCAACATGCAACAAGCAAAAGTATTGTCAGCAACATGTACTTGACGTATCAAGTTAATATCAATGAGCCCTTGCCTGTTTAGGTAAAGCTATACATACAGTACATACAAATGTATGTAGATGAAAAGGAGATAGATTCAACTATTAAAACACTGACTGATCTATGATAAGATTGGCTACAAAAATACTCCTGGTATGTGTGCTCAAATTAAAGGGCTGATAGAACACAAAACCAATTTTACGACAGTTTGGTGGGTAACTAGGACATCCATAGAACCTCAAAATCCCATTGACACCTCTTTCCTCTGCAAATCTCACAATTTCAAACTGCTGCTGAAAACGGGCAAATCTCAACGAGCAGCCGAGTTGACGTCAACTCGGCGGCTCCTCCTCATTTGGCTCTAGTCTTTATCTTTGTCACGCCCAAACATTTACATAGGCTACACCACTGATCTGAGATCAGGTAGTTTTCTGAATAGGTCGCGCAGATCTCAGAAATTGTATACATTGTTCATCTGCTATTTTACCACTAAATTCACTTCTGAGACTTTTTTATGAGAGAAATCAACTATGTAGAGGTCAAATATGGGCCGTTTTACAAAAATGTATGGCTAATTGCAAATGTTGTCCAACTGTGTGTCGGAGCGGCCGGTGCTGCCTGGGTTGCTGCCTTGCCGCCTGGCCTGACCTCCTTCACAGACCCCGGCCTGCTGTGAGCTAGATGGAGCTCCGTCACGGCCACGGCCGGCAGCTCCATACCCGCGCAAAGTCACCGTTTTTTGGGTTAATGGACTACCAAACGCCTCTGCCCTGACAGAGCTCCAGGGCCTGCAGCTCCCCTCTTCCTGCTAAATGGCCGGTGTGTGTCGGCAGGGCTTTTTATGTCACTAGCCGAAACGAGGTGGCTAACCGTAGCATGCTAGCGCTAGCTTGCTAGCTCATTCTGAATGGCAAAACACTGCTACAACACACAATAGTTCACCAAAATCTACAAAAGAACTACTTACATGTCCCTATTCTGCAGATATTCCACGCAAAGTTGGAAGTGCACCCTCGTTTAGAAGAAGTCTCCCAGCTAATCCTGCCTTGTACTACTGAAGTTGTAGAAATAAACAGCTAGCTAGATGATATGATCCTTACCTAGCTACTGCGCATGTGCAACTCCCAACAAAGATGGGATAGAAGTGTGATGCCTCACTCTATAGCTAAAACAGAGAGCTCAACACACAGGGTGAAAAGAGGATCTACAGCAATGTGCAGTACAACAAAAATATGGTGTTTTTTGAAAATTAAACCATGTAAACCTATTCTGGTCCAACCTCAAAATACAATTATGAACCTGAAAATAAGCATAATATGGCCACTTTAAGGAACAGTGTGAAATACCCTATATAATCATTCTATCACCCCTTTAAGCTGTAATTCTTCAGAGCTTTGCAGTTGCTTGTTTTCAGAGAGCTGATGCTTGGGTCAGAGAGGCCAAACACCAACAAACACACATATACATAAGTAACATCCCACTATCTAGGAAACAAGACTTTTTTTTCCAGGAAGTGCTTTTCCTCTCCTTGAAAACAAATTCTATGTAATTGATTGAGGTCTCACTCTCTCTCTCTCCTCTCCTCTAAATAAGACTATGAGAGATCATTAGGAGGAAATTCATCTAATTAGATTTGCTGCCCCATCATTCAACAGTGTTGTTGTGAACAGAAGTAGCTGTGTCTTTCGGCATTATGGCATCCAGCACAAGGATGTCAATATCAAATGAGGAGAAAGCCCCGGTTTATGAAACATTATACATTTAATTTGATTTCCCCCTTTGAAACATTTTTCAAATAAACCACATGTGTTGCTTGGCGACTATATGTTATAAAGCAGTTTCCTCTTGTTAGTGAAGGAGACCATATGTGATAATGGAAGGCCAAGTCCAAACAGTTCTATTCTATAATTACGTTAACCTCATGACAAAAACTCCAGAGGCCAAACTCCAGAATCACAAGTAACTCCTTTACACACACGCATGCATACACATACAGTAGAGAGAGAGAGAGAGAGAGAGAGAGAGTGTGTGTGTGTGTGTGTGTGTGTGTGTGTGTGTGTGTGTGTGTGTGTGTGTGTGTGTGTGTGTGTGTGTGTGTGTGTGCGCGCACGGTGGTAGTGGGAGGACCTCCTACCGTGTGACTTTCATTCTCGTATCAAAGTCGAGGGTTCTCATGGACTGGGTCACCTCCACACTACCCATGTACTAGAAAAACACAACAAAACACCAGTTACTCACAGATTCCAATGTAAAATAATATATCTAGAAACAGCCATAATAAAAGTCTTAAGTGATCTTAGACAGAGTGCTTATGTGGGCAATGTTTCCAGCCTGTTTCTCTTTAATTTAAAGGATAACTTTGTTTTTTTTGTTCAACCTGGACCCTATTTTCCTATGTTTTTGTGTTTAAGTGACAAGAATGGAAAAAAATGGAACAAGAATCTTTGAAATTGGTCCAGAATAAGCAAGATTGCTGCAGTCGACAGTCAGCAAAACAAGCTACAATGTAAGTTAATGGGCAATTGCACACCTTCAATTCACGTCAGAAAAATGCTTGTATTGCCACTGACATGCTCAGATTACTGTTCCAAGTGTCTAAAACATTATGGAAAGGATCCACACAGAGATAGACCTTTCAGTTAAAGAGTAAGATCCTTTTTTTAACCATAAAAACATCCCTGAGATCGCCATCGCTAAACCCACCAGACTCCATGTAAACAAATAGTAATTTTATCATTGTAAAATACACCATTCAAAATCGACAGAAACAAAATGAAACTATGAAAAGCCGTTTTGGTTCGTTTTTCCACTGTTCCAACAATCACCACTCTGGTTTGGTTGAAATAAACCCTTAATTGACCCATGTACATATGGAAATATGCTGGCTCTATACACCCTAAAAGTATTGATTATTGAAATGGAGTCTAGTTGGTCTGCGCTTCATTTTGTGCTCTTACTATAACTCAAGCGATTCACTTGCGCGTCTGGTTTGAAACCGCCGCTATGCAGATGACAGCCAACTGTATAACTGTAGTTCCTGATGACCTCAAAAATCTAAATTGATTAATAACTGCTCAAGAAACATTATAAATACTGGAGCAGATTCAAAGAAAGACAAAGTTTTAAGTGGACTTGGCGACAGGTTCAATCTGTAGAAAAAAGTTTAGGGATCACTTATTGTATACTGCATTTTTCCAAGAAATAGCAAAAATCAAACCATATCTTTGCTGACATTGCACATTTCGGTCATGCTTTTATTTTCTCTCTTCATGGCTGTCTTTCAACAATCGATAATCTTTGGCAGGTTGGACTACCGAGAAAATCAATAAAAAACTATTTAAGAAAAACAAGACTAAAAGTAAGGCTGTACTAAATGTTAACATCAGCATGCTAATATGCTGGCAGGAACAATGCTACCATGCTGATGTTTAGCATATTTAGAGGCTGAAAGTCATTTGTTTTTCAGGGATTGGTCATTAATCGAAGTATTTAGCAAATTGATGATGGCAAATAAAAAATTAAGGGATCACT